>NC_056749.1:436016716-436091716 GCF_019279795.1 Protopterus annectens
GTGACAATGTTGACTCCATAAACTTTTTAAGTACTACTGAAGTTTCCTCATATGCAGTCTTGCATATGGAATTAGAAGAATGCAGGAGACCATGAACCCCAAGGCTTGCAGTATTTGCCTTGCAGATAGCAGGGTTTTTGTGGCCGCCTGTTTGAAGTAAGTCACCAAATGAATTTGCTTTTCTGCCGTAAGGAAAACATCTGGGCGGTTGTATTCAAGCTTGCACCCAGGAATGTAATTTTTTGAGAGGGTACCAGTTGAGATTGCTTTTCGTTTATGGTGTACCCTAGACAGGTTAGAAGTCTTTTTACAAACGCCAGATGTTTTAGAAGAATTGCCTGGTTTTCTGCCTGAATTAGAAAAATCGTCTAGGTATGGATATATTTGAATATTTCTTTGCCTGCAAAATGCAATTACTGGAGCCAGGCACTTTGTGAATACCCTGGGCACATTAGACAAGCCAAAGGGCAGTGCAGATAACTGATACAGCATGCAGCCTGCTTTGAAGCGTAGGAATCTTCTGCAAGATTCCCTGATTGTGATATGCAGGTAAGCCTCTTTAAGTCGAGAGTTGCCAACCAGGCATCCTTGTCTAGCATAGGAAGTAACTGGTGAAGAGTCAGCATCTTGAATTTTGGAATGTCCAGAAAGGCGTTTAGAGTAGACAGGTCCAGAATTGGACACCATGATTTGCCTTTTCTGGGTACCAGGAGAAGTCTGGAATAAAAACCTTGTCCCTTTTCCTCTTCTGGTACTAGTTGAATAGCCCCCATGTTTAGGAGGGAAAGTACTTGTTTCTGAGCCTCTGCCCACTGATTTGGGGGCAGGTCTGGCCACCCGTTTGGAGTTGGCAGCATGTGGAAATGAAATCTGTATCCCTGCGAAACTATATTTAAAACTCATTTGTCCTGGATTATAAGTTGCTAGTTTCTTGAATGAAGAGCCAGTTTCCCCCCCAAAGGGAAGGCTAAGAGGTAAGTGCTTGGTAGTTTCAAAGGGAAGTCATTGAGACTGTCTACCATAGGGCGGTGCCTTGTTGTTTCCAGATTTGGAAGGGAAGCACCTCATTGCTTAGTTCTGCAAGTCCCTTGGGACTGAAACCTGGTGGTTTTGGAATGTCTGGGTTTGGCTGTAGTGGCTCTGGAAGGAGCTGGAAAGGACCAGTTCTTAGTAAGCCAATGCCTACTAAATTTAGGAGGTTGCATTTGTAAGAAAGCTTTCACAGTTTGCATAGATTTAGCTTTATCTTCCATCTTTTTCAGAACTTTTTCAGCCTTATTGCCAAATAAGCGGTTCTGCTGTAAAGGAGCATCCAAAAGTTTTGCTTTAACATGATCAGGCAGAGACTGCCCCTTAAGCCAAGCATGCCTTCTAAGCACAGACCCAGTAACATCAGCCCTACAAGAGGCCTCTAAGGAACCAAAACCACATTGCAAAGTATGTTTGCCAACTTGTTCAGCTGAATGCAATAAATCCTGCAAGCCTTTATTCTCCACACAGTCAGAAATCATCATTTTCGGTTTAAGCAGTCCCATGATATGCTGTTGATATTTTAGCACATGGAATTGACAATTTAA
The DNA here is from genome assembly GCF_019279795.1 of Protopterus annectens. Classification (NCBI taxonomy): domain Eukaryota; kingdom Metazoa; phylum Chordata; order Ceratodontiformes; family Protopteridae; genus Protopterus; species Protopterus annectens. The sequence goes on from NC_056749.1 coordinate 436,018,294, forward strand.
AGCCCTGATTGCTAAGGTTGCAGAAGTATAAACCTTTTTAACCCATCTATCTAGCGCCCTGGAGTCTCTATCAGAAGGGGTAGGATTTTTAGCAGTAGAAGCCTTAACACCCTTGGGTCCCTGAGAAATGGTTTCAGGGTCCGCAACAGGATTTTTGAAAAGGAATTTGTGGGTCTCGGGAACCCTGGAGGCAAGGAATCAGGGGCCATACTGGATTCCAGAAACACATCAACAATATCTAGTACAGGAGGTATAGCCAAAGGCCTATGCTGAGGAAGAAGGAAATCCCTAAGCCTCTTTTTGGAATCAGAGAAATCCTGACTTTCCCAGTGGAAATGCTCCCCTTAAGGTATGTAAAGTTTCCCCAAAGGAGAAATCGTCAGGTGGAGAAGCAGAGGGAATGGAATCTGCTGCATCAGAGTCCTCATAAGTAGGTATGGACAAATCCAGATTATTAGAAGAGTCAGAAGAAACAGAGTCCTGCTCAGAAGATTCATAGCCAAATCTAATCCTAGGCCTCTTGGAGGTGGGGGTACCCCTGATTAGAGTAATTAAATCTTCAGCCATTTTATCATCTGTTTTTTTGGGCATAGGGGCCGGAACATGTGGCCTGGGCATAGTTTTTTTAGACGTAGATCAAGATTTAGGCCTTGGCACTGAAGTTGGAGTCGATTTAATATGCAAGTCTGTAGGCCTGAATACACCCTTAGAAGCTGTTGCCTGCTTAGGTTCATAGGTTTATACTAGGCTATCTGCCCTAAGGCATTTATAAGCCTAGCCCAAAGTTTTGTGGCTTACGCCACCCCTTATATGAAAAAAATACTGTGCCCATTAGTTTATTGTGCCTCTGTCCAGCAGTGACACAGAGAAGATTCCCGGGGTAAACCTACGATCTCCCGTCCACAGGTCAAGATTTCTCTTGAACAGAGCCAGCGAGGTGCTCTGCCTCACAGGGACCGGGATTTTATTCCCCAGCATAGGGAGTCTGAGTGATAAATCTATCCCTCCAGCACGTCCTATTTATATCCATGCTAAGGTTTAAGTCGCTTGCTCTAGTGGTTTTGGTGGATTTGGATTTTTTGAGGTGGAGCATGTCCATTAATTCCGGGTTGGACATGGCCTTGTATGTCAGGCACGTCACCTCTGAGCAGACGGTATGCGACTGAATAGAGCTGGAGTTTCTTCAATCTGGCAGCATACGACAGATTTTGGAGTCCCTTTATCCTTTTGGTGAGGAACTTTTGGGGTCTTTCCAATTCTTGCAGATGTCGGGTGAGATACATCCCGAATGGGGCATTGTACTCTATCATTGGTCTGATAAGTGAAGAGTACAGGGGAACAATGACCTCACTAGATCTGGATGCGAATCCCTTCATGATCAGGTGGGCAATGTAGAAGGTCTTTCTAACCACTTTAGCAACGTGAGTGTCAAAAGAAAGGCCACTGTCAACCTGGGTCCCCAGGTCCCTGATAACCTCTTCTGTGCTTAGTGGATTGCCACCTATATGGTAGCTTGGGGTTACCTTGTTTTTCCCGAAGGGTATGACTATACATTTTTTGGCGTTTAACTTCAGGCCATGGCTCTGGCACCAGCTATCTGTTTCCGTGAGTCCCTTCTGAAGGATATCCGTGTCCGATGCACTTTCCACTAAGGCGCCCAGTTTGCAGTCGTCTGCAAACTTGGTCAGCCAAAGTCCTCCCATGTTGGCCTGTACTTCTGAGAAGTAGATGCCGAACAATAGGGAGCCAAGGACCGAGCCCTGTGGGATACCACTTGTGACCAGCTTGGACTCTGACATAGCGCCAGCAACTCTAACCCTGTGGGTTCTGTCCTTAAGCCAGTTTGCAACCCATCTTGTGACATATGGGTTTACATTTAAGCTGGTAAGTTTTTCTACAATACCCGAGAGGGGTATTGTGTCGAAAGCCTTAGCAAGGTCAAGGTAGGCTGTATGGACTGCCTTTCCCTCATCAATGGCCTTGGTGACTGTTTCGAAGAAGTCGACCAAGTTCAAAAGGCATGATCTGCCCTTGACAAAGCCAAACTGGGTCGGGTCCAATGTCTGCAAGTTCCCTATATCTTTGTTTATGAGCTCCATTATGATCCTCTCCATAGCTTTGCAGACTAGACTTGTTAAGCTTATGGGGAGGTAATTACCAGGGTCCATAGAGGCACCGCCTTTGTGGAGTGGGACCACAGTTGCCATACGCCACTCCTTGGGCACGTATCCTGTGGTAAGGCTGAGATTAAACAGCTGCCTTATGTGCGGGTTTAATTCCTCATTTAGCTCGTGTAGCACACAGCCGGGGACACCATCCGGTCCCATTGATGCTGTGTTTTTAGCTTGAGAGAGAGCAGCTTTCACCTGCGCATTTGAGATGTCTGGAAGGCTACACTCCACTGGGATAGTTATCTCTCCTTTGGGGGGGGGGAAGAGGGGGGTGAAGTTTGCACTGAACCTGTCTGCCAGTATGTTGGCAATGTCTGTGGGTTCAGTGATTTTTGTATCATTTTGGACTAATTCTGAGCATATCTGGGAGTTTCCACCCAGGTTCCTAACATAGCTGAAAGGCCTTATGATTGTCCTTTGAATCCATGGCAATTTTTCTCTCAAAATTGGCCTTAGTTGATTTTATGAGTGCTCGTATTTTTTTACTAATAATGATCAGGGGTGACTTCCCTTTTATGGATTTTGTTCTATCATGTAATAGCTTTCTCCTCTTATTGTAAAGTTTGTTAATGGCTGGGGTCCACCAGACTGGACGTTTGCCCTTTGTGGAAAGAGTCTTTGTTTTATTTGGGACTGCCTGATCCATGCAGTCCTGGAGGTGTTCATAGAAGGCATTTGTAAGGGCTTCCGCAGCTTGGGTTGTGGTTTCCACTGGCTCAGGGGCCTTGAAGGATGCCACACCAGTCTTGAGTAGTGTGAAGTTTGCTTTAGAGAAGTTCTTCACTGTGGTCTTTTTTGTTTGGGGTGGGGGCGGGATGTGGATTTCCAGTGAGATTAGTTTAATCTCACCAATGAGGGATATACGTCCGGTGTGGAGCATTTTGTCCCCATGTTTGTGATAATGAGATCTAGTACATTTTCTCCTCTCGTGGGAACAGTGACTAGCTGTTCCATGGCATTTGAATTTATGAACTCCAGGAACCGTTGGGCTAGAAAGTTAGGGCTTGAGTAATGTTCCCAGTCTATATTCGGGTAGTTGAAGTCACCCAATATGATGGTGTTTGGAGATACATTTATACCCTCCAGTGTCTTCAGGAAGGCTGTGTGGGGTTCCTGAGTTTGAGAGGGTGGCCTGTAGCATGCTACAATTTGTAGAGCAGTTTTGCCTATGGTTAGTTGCACCTGGTTGGTTTCCGAAGCTTTGTGCGTTGCCACCAACCTGGAGATGTGGGTATCCTTTACGAATATGGATACACCCCCTCCTTCTATGGTGTGGTCCGGGTTTTGGGGCCAGAACGCATGATATGAGGTAAAACCTAATAGTTCCGGGGTGCCCTCAGGAGCCTTGAACCAGGTTTCAGTTACAGCACAGACATCGATGTTCTCCATACTGTGAAGGGCCTCGAGTGCGTGCATTTTGAGATTTAGACTTCTGGCATTGAGCAGCATTACCCGCAGTTTCTTCCCATTTTTGTTTTCTAGGGTGGTAGGTTTAGAATTTGAGCCTTGCCTAAAAAAGGCACTATGGGGGTGGCAAGAGCCTTAGCCAATATCCGGAATCCCAGGGGTGACAGGTGCAAGCCATCCCTTGCGAAGCAGCGTGGCTTGTCAAGCATGTCATCCCAGACAGACAGACACTGGATCCCCTTTGAATGACACCAGACATTAAGCCAATTGTTAAAGCTGATCATCTTGTCTCTATATTGTGGCATCATTCTTGGTGAAGGAAGGATACTGCTCAGGGTCAGGGTCATACCTGCCTGGGCTACATAATCAGAGAGCTCCTCTATGTCTCTTTTCATGTAGTCCAGGGAGGTACGTCTCAGGTCGTTCACACCAGCATGGACAATGACTGTCATATTTGTTCTTGCCGTGGAGTGACCCGAGTGCTTGTGTTATGTGGCGGATTCTAGCGCCCGATAGGCAGCTTACTGTGACCCTCTCCTTGTTCAGCCTGGTGAGTGGGACGTCAGTGTGTCTGATTATGGAGTCACCTATGACAAGTATGTTTGGTGTTGTATTTGGCCTCAAGGGCTGTGACTGCTTTGCACACTGATTTTGTGGTTTATGTGTTGCTTGTGGGGTGTCTTGAGGTAGCAGTTGTTTGGGTGTCTGCTTTGGAGGCCTCTGCTGTTTAAGTAAATTTTTACTCAGAGCCTCCGAGTATGTCTTTGTGTGTTTATGTGTTTGATTCAGTGGTGTGGTAGCATTATGTGAGGCTGGTTTTGTGGTGTGTGTAGTTGCCTTCTCCTCCTGTCTGGTCTTGCCAGTCCTGAGTTGAGAGAGCTCAGCCTCCAGTTTGGCTAAATAGCTGCATCTCTCGCAAGTATGTGTTATGTGGGAGGAGGAGAGGGTTGTCTGTGTACAAGAGGCAATTGTAACATTGCCTCAATATTCCCAGATTCACCAACTGGGCAGGAGAGGATGCCAGCATCTGGCCCTTCGACATGCTAGAAAAATTAAGAAGTTAGGTATGAGACTGAATAAGAGAGGAGTTAGTAAGGAAGTGGGTACTCCTGGGGGGGGGTTCGCAAGTGAGGGACTTTGTATAATATAGAAGTGACAAGTGCTGAGCTTTTTTTTTTTTTTTTGAGAAAAAAAAAACTTTTAGGAACAAGTGCTGCGCCTTTTAGTCAAGGGATATACTGTTTAGGTTACTAGTAGAGCAGTTCTAAGGGAAAAAATGAAGAACAGACTTTATGGAGCCAGAAAAAGTTTAACCTTGTTAAACCGGCGCTGCCCGATGCTGCTCTAGTGGCAACTCCACGCTAAAGCGTGCTTTATAGCAGGGGGCTGGAAAAGGCAGGAAATGACCCAAAATGGCCACTGGACTACAAGTTACTGTCTTAAACCACTCCTCTGAGGACAAACAGGCAGCTCAGTACTCCCCACTCCCACTGGTGAGTAAAGAAACTTCCCCCTGACCAAACAAAGAAAATGGAGAAGTACAGGAACCAAGACAAAGCCCAGGGATCAGCAAAATCTGATCACTGGAACAAACTAGCCAGGAAAGTTAGGAGAACAAGAATATTTTCTTGTTTTTTTTCAAGTTTTTTTCACAGACAGAACAAAACACACAATAATTGCTTTGCTTTTCGATTAAATGCTATCAAAAGCTAGTGCACTTGAGTGTATTAGCCTGTAGTTTAACTTTTAAGCAAACTCAAACTAAGAAGTGCAACCAACAATTAAAGCTTATAAAAACAGGAAAAACAGGTAATACCACTATAAAATAGACAGATACAGTTGTCGAATAACACAAATGGTCGAAAAATGCAAGAAAAAAATCTGGAAAGTTGCTTTTTCTGTCCTCTGCTGCTCTAGGAACTCTGCTGGATACCACGAGGAGCTGTGCTGAGTTCTCTACAGCCAGAAAAGCCTGCCAAAGCGTGCTTTATAGCAGGGGGCTGGAAAAGGCAGGAAATGACCCAAAATGGCCGCTGAACGACAAGCTGTCTTAAACCACTCCTCTGAGGACAAACAGGCAGCTCAGTACTCCCCACTCCCACTGGTGAGTAAAGAAACTTCCCCCTGACCAAACAAAGAAAATGGAGAAGTACAGGAACCAAGACAAAGCCCAGGGATCAGCAAAATCTGATCACTGGAACAAACTAGCCAGGAAAGTTAGGAGAACAAGAATATTTTTGTTTTTTTTCAAGTATTTTTCACAGACAGAACAGAAAACACAATAAATGCTTTGCTTTTCGATTAAATGCTATCAAAAGCTAGTACACTTGAGTGTATTAGCTTAGCGGCTCCAGGCCCATCCAAGGTAGAGACATCCACGAATTCCATATGTGAAGCATCTAGTGGCCTACTGGACTCCGAATGGGTCTCAGTAGAGGCCTACGAATCGGAAATAGTGGGTATCAGGGGCTGCGAAACCACCTCACTGAGTACCGGTGAACTGGCTTAGGAGAAGCGTTGTCGGCAGTTTTGGACCACAGCTTGTCTTTTTCTTTGCGTTTTTTCGGTATTCCGGTAGTCGGATGGCTAACAGATGCCATTTCTGGATAATTAAACCAAGAACCAAAATATTTTGAAGCAAAAATGTACCAACGATGGACAGTGTGCTGATTAAATAAAGCACAAAACCGACAGCAAGGTACGTCGTTGTCAGGCCCTAGGCAAGGTAAATGAAAATCCTTACGAGGTATTTGCTTCCCACAAGTAATACAATTACTAACTTTTACTGACATCGGTAAGGAGCAAGAAAAAGTTTCCCCAACGGGGTACTTGGCTTTAAGTTGAAGACTTTGGTTCTGAAACTCGAAAATGAAAATTTCTGGAGTCGGTCAACCGGCACTTGCAAACTGCTTCTGCTTTGGGCACCGCGCGGCAAGAAAGACTGATGTAATGGCGTCGGCTGCATGTTTTATACCCCTGACAACCAAACGTCATAGAAGGGACAGCAACCGACGCAGGATGCAAGACTTTGTTAATCACGCTGACTGATGGCAACCTGCCAGCAGATTACCCAAATATAATGATTGCAACAGTGAAACACGAACATCAGAAATTTCAAACTCCTGGTCAGAAGTATCATAAGCAAAATCAGTTCTAGGCCTCTTAAGAGAGGGAAGGTTGGCTTCCCCTTATTAAAGTAATAAAGTCTTCAGCCATTCTTATCATTTGTTTAGGCATAGAGGCCCGACCATGTGGTCTAGGCATGATACGAGATTTAGGCCTTGAAAAAGAAGATGGCGTTGGTTTAATATGCAAGTCAGTAGGCCTGAATACACCCTCAGAAGCCGGTGCCTGCACAACGGCTCCAGACCCATCCAAGTTAAGAGACATCTGCAGGTTCCACAGTTGAGGCATCTTGCGGCATACTCCGAATGGGTCTCAGTAGAGGCTTGCGAATCTGAAGTAGCGGGTATCAGGGGCTGCGAAAGCACCCAAGTACCGGGCGAACTGGCGACTGGCTTAGAAGTGTCATCTGCAGCTTTGGACTTAGGCAGCCTGTCTCTATTTTTGCGTTTTTTCGGAATGGTGGTAGTCAAATGGCTAACCGAAGACATATCTGGGTAATTGAACAGAGTACCAACACATTTAGAAGAATAATATACAGACGACGAATAGTTAGTTTCTTCAATAAGGCACAAAACCGACAGCGAGGTAATGTCATGGTCAGGGCCTAGGCAAGGAATACAGAACGAATGAAAATATTTACGAGGTATTTGCTTTCCACAAGAAATACAATTATTGACTTTTACTGACATTGGTTTAGAGCAAGAAGGGGTACTTGGCTTTAGTTGAAGACTTTGGTTCTGAAACTCAAAAACAAAAATTTTAGGAGTCGGCTGACTGGCACTTGCGAGCTGCTTCTGCTTCAGACACCGCACGGCAAGAAAGACTGGGGTAATGGCATTGGCTGCATGCTTTATACCCCTGACTACCTGACGTCATGGAAGATGAGACCGCAACCGACGCAGGACCCAAGACCTTGATAATCAGGCCGACTGAGGGCTACTGCAAGCAGATAACCCAAATGTGATCCAAATAAAGCACAGCTAGTCCACAGGAATCAAGCACAACTAAACAAAAACAAAAAAATAACTGACCACCAAGGTCAATTGCTCCACTTTATTCAGACACACAAAAACCAAACGAACTAAGCGCTTTCGCCAGATGCCAAGTCAAGCTTCAGTGTCTGGCAAAGCGCTTAGTTTATTTGGTTTTTGTGCGTCTGAATAAAATGGAGCAAGTGACCTTGGTGATCCGTTTTATTTTTTATTATAACCCAAATATGATGACTGCAAAAGTGAAACATGACTAGCATTTTAATTTGGAGTCTAGGAATTTTCCATAAAAACATCATCAACCACTTCCAACACTGGAGAAATAACCAGAGGCTTACGCTGAGGCAAATCCAAAAACTCCCTGATATTTTTCTTAGATTGGAGATAATCCTGACCTTCCCCATTTAAAATGCTCCCTGAGAGTACACAAAGTATCACCAAAAGAGAAATACTCTGCAGGAGGAGCAGAAGGAATGGATTCCTCTGCATTTGAATCCTCAAAAGGAGAAAAAAACCTGAGAAACTTCCTCTTCATCAGCAGAAATAAAAATGGTATCAGAACCTGAATAAGACAGCCTCAGGAGAGACATCCCTACCCCTTTTTGAAGGAGGAGGCTGTGAACCCCTAATAAGAGTCAAAAGGCCATCAGCCATTTTAACCATTTGAGAATGAGTGGAACGAGAGGAAACTGGAGCCGGTTTCTTCACAGGCTTACGACTGGAAGATTTACCTGCAAGTCTGAAGGACTTGGGAGGCCTGGCAACCGCCAAAGTAGTGGTACAGGTTGTCGGTATGATCTTGCTGTCCGAACGAAGAACAGAGGCCTCGGACACTGAAGCCAGCTTAGCGGCTCCGGATCCAGCTGAAAAGGCAAAAGGCGGAAGGGTCAGAAGACAAAAATGGAAGCTGGAGGCCTGAGGGACTCTGAAATGGTGTCAACTGAGGCCTGCAGTTGAAAATCCGCTGACTGCAGGGGCTGCAAAGGCACCTCACTGGCTACCACAGAACTGATGACCAACTTATCATCTGAAGACTTGACCTTCTGAAGCCTGTCGCGGTCCTTGTCCTTGCATTTCTTAGGGATATCCGAAGCCTGAAGACCAGCGGACGCCATACCGACAAACTTAGGTCACATTCCAAAATGCTTAGCTAAAAGTTTAGCCAGACGATGAATAGTATGCGGATTAAAGGGAGCACAGAGGTCACAATTAGGAATGTCGTGGTCAAGGCCTAAACAAAATACAATACGAATGAAAATCTCTCTGGGGAATCTGCTTTCCACAGGTAAGACAATTATTGACTTTTCTGACATTCGTTAAGGCAAGAAAAGAGGATTCCCAAAGGGGTACTTGGCTGTACTTTACTTCCAACTTTGTAGTCTGAAACCAAAAAGGTAAACTGCCAACCGGCACTCTACTTCGGGCTCCACAGCAAGGAAGACTGAGGAAGTGACATCAGCTCCTTCCTTTTGTATCTGATATGACAGCCAATGTCACATTTATTTACCTTTGGTATTCTGGCCGATCGAGGGCTACCGGAAGCCGGATAATCCACTGGTTAGGACTGCAACAGTGAAACACTATGAACATCAATATTTATCTACAAAACAATTTGTGCTAGATGACAAATATCAGTGGCTAGATGACAAATATCAGTGGCAACATCGAGGCTTTAATGTTTTCTATAAGACAGCACCATTTGTTCACTTGTATGTCACACAGCTTTTATGAAATTAATGCAGTTATGAAAATACAGATAATAGTCATAACTGCTTTACCAAAATACCATTTACATCTCAGAACATTTTCACATTTCCATCATGTCTTAATGTCATTTTTACTAACATCAACTGCTTAATGATAGAGCTGAGATAACTTAAAGATAAAACCAAAAAAAGGAAAGTGCTTGTAGAGTACCAATAACAAGAAAAAAAGCACAGTGGTCCCACTTCTTACGAGGGGGCTCCTCTGAATGATCAGGGGAAGCCTCAGAAGAAGAGGAAACACCCAATGTGGTGCCCTGGAGCTCCAGTTCCCTACACTTGGGGTCTGGAGGAGGAGCAGAGGTTGGCACAGGCACTACAGGGGACGGAGCCGGTGGGACAGATAGTGGAGCTGACTCGGTGGCCAGCACACTCCTCATGACATCGAAGGTGTCCCTGCCATGAAGAGAAAGCTCCAGTTCCGAAGAAAACAGAATCCCTCTCTGCACCAAGGGACACGTCTCCGAGGCCGATGTAGGAGCCGAGCTGACCCACGCCGAAGCTCCGAGGGAGAACGGGGTCGGACAAGGGTCCGATGCCACTCGCCCCCTCGGAGCCAAGGGAACCCCGGCACCCAGATCCCTCAATAGAAAGGCACCACCGTAGGGATCGGAGCTGACGTCTGAACTGAAGGAGATAGTCAGTCATCGGAGCCAACTGTTCCACCACTCAAACCCCAACGAACTCCGGCTCCGAACTCATTGGAGTCGGAAGAGGAACATAGACAGAAATGGACGGAGCAGACACCTGTTGAAGAGGGCTGGACAACATCTTGGCAAGTGCCTGCGACTTTAGCAACCTACTGACCACTCTCTCCACATAGTGATCGAACAACCTAGAGGATCGAGAGGAGTGAGAGGATCGGTGACTGCACTCGCTCTGAAGCAAAGGAGACAGAGGAGCTGAACGTACCGATTCTAGTGAAGGGGACCTTAGCCTCTTGTGGCTCCGCGAAGGCTCCGAGGTTTCTGATGAAGCCAACGGGGAGATAGTCAAGTAGAAGGAAGAGTCTGAACCGAGGACGGCTCCGAACTTGAGCAGACGGCTTGGTAGACTTAGGAGATGTCACAGGCTGAGAGCTCTTGGCCGGTGAATCCTGGGGTTTTAAAAGACCCCTGAGAATAAGCTTATTCTTACGCTCCTGCAGGACTCTCTGACTAAAGGCATGGCAGATAGAACAAGAGTCCTGCAGGTGCACAGCGCCTAAACAATAGACGCAAGAATTGTGCCCATCTGTCAGAGACATTTTCTGACAGCATGAGTCACACTTCTTGAATCCAGGCACTTTGGATTCCTTCGACATCCTGAAAGAAGGAAACAAATACAACAACAGCTACCAAAGCAAAATACAGTCTACACAAAAAACACTCTATACTACAAGACTATAGACGCAAGAATTGTGCCCATCTGACATTTTTACACAAAAAACACTCTATACTACAAGACTATAGATAAAGGTTTTTTTTTTTTTTGGGGGGGGTATTTTTTGTTTTAAACAGAAAACCTCTAACTTAAACGGCTAGCCTATGAAGAAAGGTAGAAGAAAAGCCTCTAACTTAAACGACTAACCTGACAAGAAGAGGATTAGGGGGGAGGGGTGGGGGAGAACTCTCCAAGTTAAACGAGTTCTACAAGGTAAAGAAGGGATACTACTAAACACTAGCTATCACAGAAAACAAGACTAATCTTTAACAATAAACACTGAAATTATAGAATTCTAGAGTAAGAAAATTATACAAAAAACTTTATACGAGCCTGAGTCAGAAAAATGACACCTCGCAGCTGAAGCGGCAAACTAGATCTGGGTAGCTAGCACTAGGCATCATGGGATAAGGGGTAGCCTCGCGCCAGTAAACAGCTCTCGAGCTATAGAAGATGGCAGAGTCGGAGACTAGGACCGGCTCCGATCCCAACCAGCAAGAACGAAGGCGAGATAGACAACTTAACATCAAAGGTCCTGATTTCTACCAGGATTTGATTATAGCATTTGAAAGATGTGGGTTTGACATGAGGACTATAGTAAAAAATAATGAACAGCAAATGAAAAAATTATATGCTATGGTGGAGCGGGTTAACAACAACATTATTAATGATTTAATGTTTACCATTGACAATGAGAAAGTGAAATATCACGACTTGTTAAAGAAAATTGAGAACAAGTGTGCTGAGGTTCAGGTTAGAAAAGTTAAGAAAACTGAGAGAGACTTGAATGAATATAAAACACACATACACTACCCCAAACCCATGTTGGATGTTTACTTGTGCGTGTATTAAAGTCTGTTGAGTTTTGGAACCAGTGGGACCACTGTGCTTTTTTTCTTGTTATAACTAAAAGATAAAAGTTTGGGTGTAAAGCCCTTCAGACTTTTCCCGCCAGCAGAGATAGGCTGGGCCCTGAAAGACTATGCCAGGAACAACAAAATACAAATGTCCACATCCTGGCATTACCAAAACCAAAAAACAAAGGGGAGGGATGGGGTTACTGCAGCAGTGATTATTCAAACATCTGCTGTTATGTTAAGTTAGACTTGCACAACTGTACTAAGTTGACCACACGTAAACCCTGAAGAATGGTTCTAACAAAGCTTGACTCAGGACCTGGAGAAGGAATCAAGCTTACAGTGATTTCTAAACTTATGCACAGATGACCCAGTAACCTCTTCTAGAATATTTCTGGAGTTCACCCATTTCCAAAAAGCCATAGATAAAGCCAAGGCTCTAGTAAAGATGGCCTCGATCCTGCCTGGAATAAATTTGTTATGGCAAGTATAACAAAAGGTAATAACCTTAGACAACCATTTGGAAATTGTCTGTTTTGATACAAGTTCTCCCTTCAGCCTTCATTAGAAATAAACTGATCTGAGGATAGAGATACAATTTAGTCAAGATAGTACAGAACCCTGGCAAAAAGGTCTACTTGAGGAAATCCCACAAACTGATCAAATGTTAGTACCACCACTGATCTAGATTCCATTCATGAGGGTCTGCCTGTTGCTGCTCATCTTGTCTGTCATACAGTTTTGCTCTGAGGGAATGTAGGATGCTTGGAGTGTGAGACTGTGCTGTGAATCTATATCCCAAACTAACATGGATAGCCTGCAAAGGGGTATGACCTGATTTCCCCTTGCTTGTTGAAGTACCACATGAGCATGGCACCATCTGAAGCCACTTTTAAGAAGCCCTGGAGGCCAAAGATGGTTGGTAAAGTTAAGTGCCTAGATCAGGGTAAGCATCTCCTAGATATTTATGAGCTTACATTTGTCCTGAGTGCCCCACACCACTGCACTTTTATTCTTCCTGAAACTGCTCCCCAAGCAAAGTCTGATGGGTCTGTATTAACTGACTGCTGTAGAGCAGGTAGAAATGAGGAGAGATCTGGATTTAAGGATATCCGAGGTCTCCACCAAGACCTATTCTGATAAACCGCAGGACTGGGATTTTAAAAGATAAAGAGTACTGATGCTGGGACCAGAGAGATTTCAGCTACCACTGAATCTTCCCCATGTGGAGTCTTGCCAGGGGCAGCATGAGAATCACAGATCCCAGCAAACCCAAAATCCTCAAGTACTCCCTTGCAGTGACAGAATTCTGACAGGAAAACCTTAGAAACTGATCTAAATAAAGAATCAACTTTTTTTCTTGTGGAAGAAAAACTCTTTGAACTGAGGTGCCTAGTTGATATCCTAGAACCCCAACAAAATATAGGTACTGAGAGAGAAAACAGGCTAAGCCACACCACGACCAGGCTAAAAATCCAAAACTTTTATTGCAAAAATCCACACGAAAATCACAAAAGTATCCCCTCCAAGTCACCTTTCCCTGCAGCCGTTACTACCCAACCGAGAGTGGGCTCACCTACAAGTGCTATTGTTTTTTTGTTAAAAGACTTGTTTTATCTGTTTTAGAATACGATTTTTACTCCTCCTGTGTTTTGAGAGAATGCTGCGGCCAGTGTCACGCTGTTACCCTCTACTACTTCAGTGAGAAAGACTTCCAGCTAGCATAAATCCCCAGACAAGGCAAAACAGTATTTTTAACACTGTTTTGGGAGAACACTGTGGCCAGTGGCCAGTTGTTACCCTCTACTGCTTCAGTGTGAAAGATCTCCTACCAGCACAAATCCCCAGACAAGGCAAAACAGTGCAAGTGCCTGATAAAACAGTGTAGGTGCCAGATAATCTACAGTTTTTACTCCTATCTGTTCCACTGTAAAAGGTACACACACACTGTTGACCCCAGACAAGAGTTTTACTCTATTTGGCTGCGATTACAATAAATCCCCACTAGATGTCCGTCCATACTAGTCCCTGCTTTTCAGTGTATGCTAAACATTGGGAAAAGCATATAAAGTGCTCTATCAGTTTGATCCCGACTAAGAAAACCACTCCTTGGGACTATTGAGCCACTCTTTAGATAGCCCCAGACATGTGAAGACTGCATCAGCATTATACATGATACCTTCTCCCTAAACTACTCAAGTACAGCTAAAATAGTACAGTTGTTACTCTACAGGTCAGATAGTTTATCTCTCTGTGTAATTAACAGTGCCTGATGCACTTACCTTACATAAACTATCACTGATTGGTTTTGATTGACTCAGATTTTCAAGAGTGGGGGTTCAGCCCTGCTGTGCTTGGGCTCACTCCACTCCCCTTACCCTGCCCCCATTTCCCACCCACCCCCACTGCATCTACATTTATACCAAATAACCACTCCCATAACACTTACTATTCAATCCTTAACTGCCACACCTTAAGTCCCTAACTTATCACCTCCACCTCAGGTGCATATCCAACAAACACCCACCCACGACTTCAACATTATCCAGTCTCACTATACCCCTTCCCAAATACCTTCCTTTATAACCTTTCTTAAAGCTATTCTCATCTTAGCTCTGATGGGAGCTTATTACCATAAATCTTATGAAATTCACCACTATATACCCTTTCCAAAACCCAAGACACCATACTTACTCCATTCCTACTAATAGCAACCACTTTAACTTCATTACAGTCCGCAACATAAAATACCATCTCTACTTGAAACTCGCATACTTCACACAAATCTCTGAAAATTCCAAATCACCATTAACAAAGAGATACACACTTCTACTTTTTAAACTATCCAAGCCACTCCTGAAAGTGTATACCAAATTAAAACAACACGGTGACAGCCACCCAAACCCTGGCCCAGCTACACAAATTTAAATTTCTAACAACAACCTGGACAATTGGCACAAACTATATTAAATACCCACCACTAGTCTAATGTTCATTAATTTGAACATTAGAAGCTTAGTAAAAAAAAAAACACACACATGATTTTCATTCCCTATTGTCAGAATACTCACCAAACATTGCTGGCCTTATGGAAACCTGGTTAAAGCCAGAAATATCTGATAACGAAGTGCTCCCACCTGGTTATAACATCTGCAGAGCAGACTGCCAAGGTAGAAAAGGGGGAGGGGGTCACAATACTCTTTAAAAACTCCCTTGACATCATAAAAATAACTAGAGAAATCCCTTTATTTACTAACACTGAAATCTTAAATCACCAAACTTAGAATCAACAGCAAGACACAAATATATGAGGATACATTCCACCTGGAAACAATATAACCACACTTGAAACATTTTGCAATGGTTATCTGAAACCAGCACCAGGAAACTTATTTGATAACTAACATTGACTGGAACACTTGTTCCTCTATAAACCCAACCAAGCACCTAAACCTATGTAACTTTAAACAGGAAATGAATAAAACCAGAATTGACATCAGAAGTAAAACAGAGTATTTATTTAAATTTGTTGACCGGGAGTGTTCGACTGGATGTAGGTCCATTTTCAGCAGAGGCCCGGGGAGAAAAGCTCCACAGTTAAATAAACAGACAGTAGTTACATTGGATTACATAGTGATTAACAATTTAACATAGCAATTACTTACAACATATTTACAGATGAAGAACATAGTACATCAGTAGACAACTAGAATCTTTATCTGTGAAGTACATAACAGACATTAACAAAATGTTACAATGAGAAGTATCTGCTGTATAATAAGTACTAGGCTTATGAGCATCTGAGCTTGCTATAATCAAGGTAGTTAGTGGAGTGGAAAGAAAGGTAGTGGTTGGATGGGGTGGATGATATTAGTGTGGAAGATGCAAGGGCATAGCCAGCATGTTTTAGGTGCGCTTTTAGTAAGGTTTTGAAGTGGATGCATGATGGTACGGAGGTAACTGTGGGTGGGTGGGAGTGAGTTCCATAATTTGGCTATGGTGCAAGAGAATAGTGCTTCACCAGCAGAGTTATTGGCTTTAGTGATCTGCAAGTGATTTTTGTTGCTGGATCTTAGTGGTCTGGTGGTGCGATAGGGTTGGAGTAGATTCTGGAGGGATGGGATATTTAGTGGATGGTTTACTAGTTTATGTGCGAGTGAGAGTTGATACCACTGAAGGAGGTGAGGGAGTTCAAGCCAGCCCAGTTCAGCAAGTGAGAGAGAGTGGTGGACTACGGTAGGATGCCCCTGTGGCGAATTTGGCGATTTTGTTGTAGCAGGTCTCTAGCTAGTTTAGATCGCATTGACTTAGGTTGGTATATATTGGAGAGGCATAAAGTAGGGTGGAGATAAGGTGGGAATTTGCAATTGAAATCTTTGCTGTTTTGGTGAGAAATTGCTTATTTCTGTATAACGCTCCTAGTTTTTTGTGGACTTTTTTTATGGTCATGGATATGTGAATGTCAAATTTTAGTTTATTGTCTATTTCCACTCCTAGCAATTTGGTGTGTTCAGTTGGGTATGCAGTGGTGTTTGTCTTCTGCTGTGATGTTAAAGTGAGAGTTGTTTTGAGTATGTTTGGTGGGTTGGAAGATGAGTAGTTTAGTTTTGTTTGGGCCGAGTATTAATTGGGCATCGGATAACCATGTTTCAACAGAGGAAAAGGCTTCCTGTGTGACCTTTTGCAGTTTGGGTAGGGACTGGGCTGAGCAGAGGATGGTTGAGTCATCTGCGTATTGTATGAGTGTGCCATGTTTGGTGGCAGAGGCTAGATTATTGGTGTAAACAGAGAAGAGTAGCGGTCCAAGGATGGATCCTTGGGGAACCCCTATGGAGACAGGTAGTTGGGGGGATATGTCATTATGCCATACAACGGATTGTTGGTGGTCAGACAGGTAACTTTGTAACCTGATTGTGAGAAGGACAGGTTATTGAGGACAGAGATAAGTTGTTTGTGTGGGACCATGTCAAATGCTTTAGATAGGTCTAGGAAAGTAGCAGAGGAGAGATAGCCATTGTTTTTATGCTGAAGGATAGTGTTAGTAAAGGACAGTAAGGCAGTGGTGGTGCTATGGTTTGGTCGGAAACCATGCGGAGTACTGGAAAGGAGGTTGTTAGTAAGGAGGTAGTCTGAGACCTGAGAGTGTATGCATCTTTCTAGTATTTTGGAGAGTGAAGAGAGAATAGCTATGGGGCGGTAATTGGTTAGTTCTGCGGAGGGTCCGCCTTTGTGGAGGGGAATTATATGTGATACTTTCCACAGTGTGGGAACGTAACTTTCTGACAGAGATCAGTTAATCAAGATGGATACTGGGTAGGCCAGAGCATCAGCTGCGATTTGTAGGTATTCACTTGGGAGGTTGTCTGTTGCTAATTTGGTGGGTTTAAGTTTAGTTAAGAGTTTTTTTTTTTTTTTTTTTTTTATGTTGGAGGTAGGTACAGGAGAAAATGAGAAGGCAATGGGGAGATTACTAGTTGAAGGTGTGGGTTGGAGGGGGGGTTGTGTTGTTTAGCTAGTGATCGTATGGTTTGGGTGAAGTGTGTGTTGAATGAGGTAACAATACTTTGAGGAGTGAGGGATGTTAGGAGGAGGGGTACTGACTACCTTGGTGGAGGATGCAGTTTATGGAGGACCAGAATTGTTTGGGGCTGTGTTGTGAGGAGTCAAGGGCAGACTGGTAGTACTGGAATGTGTCCTGTTTTATTAGCTTTTTGACTCTATTGCATAGTTCTAGGAATTTCTGTCTAGTCGAGGGGGTTTTAGTTTTGCGCCAGAGCTCCCATGCTTTATCCCTGTTTTTCATTTCTGACTTGGTGGTTTTCTGTAGCCATGGGGAGGGTTGTGCTTTGGTTCTGGAAAATCTTATGGGGGCATGGTAATTGAGGATGTTCAGGAAGGTAGAATTAAAAAATTCAACTGCGTCATCTAGACTGAGGTACTTTAGAGGATGCCAGTTACATTCTTTGAGGGATGAGATGAATGTGAGTGGGTTAAAGTTTAGTTTTTTTACTTATTTGACAGTAGATGACACCTTGGTATAGGTATTTTTTTGAGTAGGAATGTTGGGGAGTGATCACTAAGGCTATCTGATAAGCAGCCTATTATATATGACTGGGGGCTCTTACGGACTAGTATCCAATCCAGGGTAGTGTGCTTGCTGGAGTTTTTATTTATCCTGGTTGGCGACTGGACTATTTGGGTGAAGCCATGAAGGTGTACATGATGGGTTGGATTGTTGCCAGAACAGGATTGCCAGTCAATATTGAAATCACCTAAAATAATAGTTTCTTGGGGGGAGATGGTGGATAGACCAGCTGAGGAGGTTTTCTAGTGGAGGGATGTTTTGGCCAGGTGGGAAGTAGCATCCAATTATGTTGGTTTTATTTTGATTTATTTTGAGGTTGGTATATATTACTTCACTGCCTATTTGTGGAGCTGATTATTTTAATATCTGGATGTTTAGATGCTGTTTAAATATTATAGCTATTATAGTATCTTGGACTGGATCCTCATTAATAACACCCCTCACCCCTACACATCAGGGACCCTCACCAATAATATAGGTGACCACCATCCCCTTAAATTTTAAAACTCAAGTTTCACCATAAACATATGCCAGTCCTGCAAAACATTAGAAACAAGAAAAAAACTGACCCCATCAAGTTCACTGCAGACCTTAAAAACTATAACTGGGCTCCACTTCACCATCTAATACTGGGAGAGGCAGTTCAGCACTTCAATGTCATCTTCCTGTCCATCTTTGATAGACGTGGTGCAGGTCGGATGATTAGATCCAAGCCAAAAATTGCACCTTGGCTAACAAAAGGCACCAAAATAAAAATAACAGAAAGGAACCAACTCTGGAATCTGTGGAGGAAAATCAAACCCCCTACAGACCAGCAGCTCTACTATGAACTTAGAATAGCACAAAAAAAGCAGTGTACCAGGATAAGAAAAACTTCTTTCTAAATCTACAAACAAAATATCAAAGAAACCCACAAAAATTCTGGGCAGGGATAAATAAGGTACTTCAGCCAGGCAAACCTACTACCCCATCCCCAACCATTACCAATAATCAACCAGGTGACATAGCTGATACTTTTAATAGATACTTTACAGAAACCACACTATCCCTTGCCAACCAGCTACCGAACCATATAACTAACCTTCCCCCAACTTCCCCAATACCAGACCTCTCTTTTAGCCTCCAACCAGCATCAACCATTTATATCAGATATCTACTGGCCAAACTAAAACCTACAACCCTAGCTGCTGATCAACTCCCAGATTAATTCCTTTAAATTGCATCAGATGCCATAGCTGTGCCAGTTGCAATCCTTATTAATAGATCAATAAATGAATAGACTATTTTCCTCCTATTTGGAAAACTGCCCATGTAATCCCCCTGCACAAAGGTGGTACCACTGATGTATCTAATTATAGAACTATGGCAATATTCTCTCTTTTAGCCAAAATCTTGGAACAGTGCATTCACAAAACTCATGCAATACTTCACCAAAAATAGACTCCTATCCCAATCTCAACACAGATTCAGACCAGCCCACAGCACAACTACTGCATTAACATTTACAAATGCCATCAACCTTTATAGAAATAGTGGTAAGTTATCATCTGCACTCTTCCAAGACCAGTCAAAAGACTTTGATATGCTGACCACTCAAAACTGTCATACTCTCTACAAAACCTGGCTTTAGACAATCACTCTATTGCATGGTTTAAAAACTACCTAGAGGGAAGACAAGAAGCAGTGCAATGGCAGAAAAGCCTATCCCCTCTACTTTCAGTATCCATAGGAGTTCCACAATGCTCTATTCTAGGCCCCCTGCTATTTTCCATCTTCATCAATGACCTGTATACTGCCAGTCCAGAAGCCATAATCATTCAATATGCAGATGATTCTACACTCATCTGCTCGGTGTCCTCAATGACAGGACATTACCCAGGCCACCTTTACTTCAATTGAAAACTGGATCATTAACAACAGTCTAATATTAAATCCTTAAAAAAAAAGTTTGTTACTGTTCACCCCCACTCAATATCAAATCACTTCCATCAATGGCACATTAACTGCCCCTGACTCCTGCACTAAACTGCTGAGAGTTAACATTGATAACCTAAAATATGACCTACATGTAAATCAGATAATTAAAAACACACATAAGAAACTGGGCTGCCTTTACAGGAATCAATCCTTCCTATCCCATAATGCCAAAGCTACCATTGCTCACACTCATCTCCTTTCAACTCTGCTGTATGCATCCCCCATCCTAACTAATCTACCCAAGTCTGAACTAAAACTTTCTGCATGTTATAATAAAATTGCAAGATTTGCCACTATACCTGTCAATGAACCCATCATTGTCTTTCTCTCAAACAAACTTAACTGGCTGGAATTTCCCCACCTCCTCCATTACAACCAACTTTTATTTGCTCATAAAATACTAAATCAACCAGACAGGGTACCATCACTAAAAACCATAATTATGCCTCAAACCACCTCAAGACCTCTCCGATCAAGTGACAAGCTTCTACTTAAGGTTCCCAAATCAAATCACTCAGCTGGGGATTCATTATTTTCTACTTATGTTGCTAAATCATGGAATGCTCTTCCAGTAGCCTTAACCCTTGAATCATCTCACACAGCTTTCAAAAAAGCTGTTAAGGCACACTTATTGGATCACTGGACCTGCCCCTGCTCATCCCCTGGCTATCCTGCTTCCTTCTCACTTACCCTGTCAATAATAGTGTTAACCTACCTTCAACTACCCTACTATTTGATACTAATACCTACCACTACCCTACTATTTGATACCAATATCTACCATGTTAACTAACCAGGAAAATGTACCCAAGACTCTTTATGTATTATGACATATCCTAACCTGGCTTATACTGTATAATGAATCTGTTATTTTATGAAGAACTTTTCTCTAAGTTATCACTACTTCATGTATAGCTGCAACTCAATGCATGTTCACTGTGTACTGATGTTGTTTGTGTTGCACATCTTTGTTATATGCATACTGATGTGGTTTGCCTTATCTTGTTATACGTATGCCTAGTTAACTTGTCAACTGGAGCTTTTCTCCCCGGGCCTCCGCTGGATATGTATCAAGTTAGATTATCCCAGTTAATAACTGTAAAATAAATAAAAATACCTATGTAAACTGGGGAAAAGGCGAGAAATGCTCAAAGGACACTCAGAGGATCTTCTGATACTGACTGCCTGGAAAAAGCCTTATAACAGTCTTGAGCAAAAACAATTATATTGACCAGGTAAGCCCATGAGCTCACATCAAAGGGATTTGACATTACAATTGCAAAACAAAGCTAAAAACATTAGGAACCTTATGACAGAGGGAACCTTGTTCTTGCAGCATACAAGAACTATGCAGACACCAAAATGTGGTGGGATATGAAGGAGAGTTCATATCAGTACTGTCTCAAAACAGAAATCTATGAGAATAGTCAACTATGTTGTGACAAGATAAAACTTTTGAAGGGTGGCCTAAATTACCAAAACAGTTCTTGGGAAAGTTCTGTTGTACAGATACTTCATACAAACAGTTCTGAACTAAAACTATAATTAAATTCAGTTGTCTAGACAAGGATTGGACAGAATGTGTAGTGTTCTTATGTAGGAGGTAATAACCATCATACATTGTATTAGGACTCCTGGAGTTGAAAAAAAGTACAGTTGTGTACCTACCATAAATGTAGATGTTGGAGTGTATTCACTGTTGCAATCATTACTCTTGGGTTATCTTGCTGGCAAGCTACCCTTAGTCGGCCAGAATTCCAAAGTCTAGGTCCGGTGTTGGTTACTGTCGCCTCTTCCCTGACGTCAGTGCGCCAGGGGTATAAAAGATGCAGCAGACACCATTTTCTTCAGTTTTTCTTGCCCCAGATGTCAGGTGCCCCCAAATTGGCAGGATGAAAAATATGCCAATAAAAATGCATGCACAAAAACATTTCCTTCATCTACAAGCAAATACACCAAATAGGTTGTATAGGATACAGAAGTGCAGATAAGTCCCAGCAAAGAAAAGGGGGAATGGAGGGTAAAGTACAGTTGTGTATACCTACCATAAATGTAGATGTTAGAGTGTCTTCACTGTTGCAGTCATAACTGTAGGGTACTCCTGCCGGCAGGCAGCCCGAGGTCGGCCAGAATATCAAAGTCTGGGTCCGGCGTCGGCTGTATCAGCAAGTACCCTGACGTCAGAACGCATGGGTATAAAGCTGACAGCCGACGCCATCTTCTCCAGCCTTTCTTGCCCCTGATGTCAGAAGCTCCTATAAAACCAAAAGGTGTCCCAAGGGAAACACAAATACACCAGAAAGGTAGTGGAAAAGGAAACAAGAGGGGTCTGGAGGGAGGGAAACACCGACTGCAACAGTGAAGACACTCGAACATCTACATTTATGGTAGGTATACACAACTGTACTATGTTCTTCGTGTTTCACTGTTGCAGTCATAACTGTAGGGTAGAATCCCAAAGCTGAGAACACAGGAGGAGGTTATGAAGAAGGAGCAGCTATAAGACCCTGCAAAACAGCAGAGGCAAAGCCTGCCCTAGACTTAAGAGTACAAAGGGAGGTTATAGTGCTTGGAAAAGGTATGCACAGAGCTCCAAGTGGCAGCCTCCAGAATGTCCTTGGTAGGAACTCCTCTGAGAAAGGCTGCTGAAGTGGCAGCTGCTCTAGTAGAATGAGTCCTGACAATACCTGGAATCTGTTTTCCATAAAGAGAGTAACAATATCTTATTCCATGAGCAATCCATTTGGAAATAATTTGCTTAGAAATAGCTTTACCTAGAGAACTGGAAGCAAAAGAGATAAGCAATTGATCTGATTTTCTGAAATCTTTAGTTTTGTCCAGGTAAAAACAAAGTTGTCTGTGTACGTCCAATGAATGCAAAATCCTTTCCCCCTTATTTTGGGGTTTTGGGAAAAAGGTAGGCAGGTGAATAGTCTTGATTTAGAGTCACTCTAGAAACTACCTTAGGCATAAAAGTAGGATTGGTCCTCAAGGAAACTCTGTCCTGATGGAAGATGAGGTATGGTTCCACGGCCATGAGGGCTTGTAATTCAGATACCCTTCTGGCAGAAGTTAAGGCCAACAAGATAGCTGTCTTCCAGGATAAGAACTTAATATCCACAGAGGCAGCAGGCTCAAAAGGAGGCAAAGTAAGCTTTTCCGAGACATAGTTGAGATCCCAAGGAGGGACAGGAGGAGATCTAGGAGGTCTTAAATTCTTAGCTCCTCTCAGAAATTGTCTAACCAGCTGGTGGGAAAAAATGGGAGGATCACAATTGAAATGAGCCGAAATAGCAGAAGCATGAATTTTAATGGAAGAAAAGGAAAGACCTTTAAGCAAAAGGTCTGAGAGATAAAGTAAAACAGAGGGAATATCAGTTAAAAAAGGATCAGAACCACGATCCTTCATCCAAATACAAAATCTCTTCCACTTAGAAGCATACGATTTCCTTGTACTAGGACGCCTAGCTTCCAAAAGAATATCCAAAACCTGTTTAGGAAGAGAGGAAGGAATCAATTGCCTTTCTGCCTGGCAGCTTGGCTCATCAGAGTCTTGATTTGAGAGTGAAATACCTGACCCTGATGCTGGGACAGTAGAGAATGGGTCAGAGGAAGACTCCAAGGGGTTTCCAAGCAAAGGTGTAGTAGAGTTGGATACCAAAACTGACTAGGCCAATTTGGAGCTATCAAAATGATCAGTCTGGGTTTGTCCAGCTTTATCTTTAGCAATACCCGAGGCTGTCCAGCTTTATCTTTAGCAATACCCGAGGCGGAAGAGGAGGGAAGGCATATCCCGAAAGATTCCTCCAGCTGAAGGACAGGGCATCCACTTTCCAAGCTGTCTTGTGGAAGGACCTGGTGCAAGAGAGAGGCAACTGATGGTTGAGATGGGACACAAACAGATCTATCTGAGGACAGCCCCAAACTGCAGTTATCTTGCTGAATAAGTTGGGGTCCAACATCCATTCGTGAGGATCCAAAATGTTTCTGCTTAGGCTGTCTGCTAAGAGATTCTGATTTCCTGGAATGAACTGTGCCTGAAGATCCAGATTCAAATTTAGGGCAGTGTCCCATAAAGTCATGGCAAGTCCGCAAAGGGGGTAAGAGTGAGAGCCCCCTTGCTTGTTTATGTACCACATGACTGTGGTATTGTCTGTTCGAATTAGCAGAGGTCCTGGTTTCAAAAGAGTCTGGAAGGCTAGAAGAGCATTTTGGACTGCCAACATTTCTTTCAAGTTGATGTGCCATAGAAGGTGTTTGTTTGTCCAAGAGCCCTGCTGGCATTTGCTAGAAAATGAGCTCCCCAAGCATAATCCGAGGCGTCCGTGGTTATGATCCGAGTAGGTTTAGGAAGACGAAAGGGCTTCCCTTCGTTCAAAACACACGCCCTGGACCACCAAAGGAATTCCTTCTGGAGGCAGGGAATCAGTGGAATCATTGTATCCAGACTGTGGCAATGCTGTGACCATACACTCTTTAGGTACCATTGAAGTTTCTTCATGTGAAGCCTCGCATTTGGAATCAACAGGATGCAAGAGGCCATGTAGCCCAAAGCCTGCAGGAATTTCCTTGCAGTGAGCCGAGTCAAGGTTGCCAAGGTCTTGAAGATTGAAGCCAGCTGTAACTGTTTTTCTGGAGTAAGGAAGGCCATCTGTAAACTTGTGTCTAGAAGAGCTCCTAAAAAGATCATGCGTTGTGAAGGAATCAAATGTGACTTTTTTGTGTTCACTGAGAATCCCAGTAGTAGGAGAAGACGCTGCACAAAATGCAGGCTTTGAAGTAAAAGATCTTTGCTGTCTGCCTGAATTAGACAGTCGTCCAGATAGGGGTAAATTTGAATCCCCTGGAGTCTGCAGTAAGCTACTACTGGAGCCAGGCATTTGGTAAAAACTCTGGGCGCAGTAGATAAGCCAAATGGCAGTACAGAGAATTGGAAGTGTCTCGAGCCTGCCTTGAATCTGAGGTACTTTCTGCATTGTTGTCTTATGGGAACGTGTAAGTAAGCATCTTTTAAGTCCAATGTTACCATTAAAGTATCTTGTGAGAGCATTGGGAGAAGTTGTTGAAGTGTAAGCATCTTGAATTTTGGAATTTCCAAAAAGGTGTTTAATATTGAGAGGTCCAGAATGGGTCTCCAGGTGTTTTGTTTTCTTGGGACCAGAAAAAGTCTTGAATAAAACCCCTTCCCCACCTCTAGAGGTGGAATAGGTTCTATGGCTCTTAAGGCTAATAAAGCGTCCACTTGATTTAAGGCCTCTGTCCATTGATGTTTTGGCAGATCTGGCCAGCCGGAAGGCCTTGGCAGAGTGTGAAAGTGGAATCTGTAGCCTTTCAAAATCACGTCTAACACCCATTTGTCCTGGGTAATGTGAGTCCAATTTTGGTAAAAAAGAGAAAGTTTTCCTCCGAGAGGGGCATCCAGGGAAGGAGGACCTGTAGCCCAACAGAGGGAGTCATTGGTTCTGCTTTCTTTGGGTTTGAGGTCTGTCTTCTCCCCTTCTAGGTGAAGAAGCAGTCCACTGTCTAGATCTGTAAGAGGCCTGAGCCTGCGCCCGACCTCTGGAGCGCCTATATCTTCCCCTTTGAGGCCTGTCAGAAGTGGGAAAAGACCAATTTTTGGATGGCCAATTTCTAGAAAATTTAGGAGGCTGTACTTGCAAAAAATCTTTTACAGTCTGCATAGACTTGGCTTTTTCTTCCATCTTTTTAATAACCTCCTCAGCCTTAGATCCAAATAAGACATCATGCTGAACAGGGGCATCTAGCAATTTAGCCTTAACTTGTTCAGGTAAATTCTGCTCACAAAGCCAAGCATGTCTCCGGATAACAGTACCAGAGGCAGCAGCCCTGCAGGAAGCCTCTAAGGCATCAAAACCACAATGTAAACTATGTTTGCTAACTTGTTCAGTTGCATGCAACACATCCTGTAATTCCTTGTCCTCAACACGTGCAGGAAAGGTAGAAAGCCTTTGTTTTAAAACAGATAAAAGAAACTGTTGATACTTAAACATGTGAAACTGGCAATTTAAAGCTCTAATAGAAAGGGTAGCTGAAGTATAAACCTTTTTGCCCCACCTGTCCAAGGCACGAGAATCCTTTTCAGAGGGGATAGGATTCTTAGAGGAGGCGGCCTTAGCAGCCTTGGAACCCTGCAAAATAGTTTCAGGATCAGCAGAAGGATTCTTAAATAAGAATTGATGGGAATCAGGGACCCTGTAAAATCTATCAGGCTTAGAAGGAGCAGGCGGCATGGAATCAGGATTCAAGTTAGCTTCAGAGAAGGCATCATCCACAATGTCAAGTACAGGAGGAATAGCTAAAGGCCTGTGTTGAGGGAGAAGAAGAAATTCCCTAAGTCTCTTTTGGAAGCAGAATAATCCTGACCTTCCCAATGAAAATGCTCCCTCATCTCATGCAAGGTTTCCCCAAAAGAGAAATCTTCAGGGGGAGAGGCAGAGGGAACAGAATCCTCTGCATCCGAATCCTCATAAGGAGGAAAAGAGTAATCCTGATCAGAGGAAGAAACTGAAGATACAGAAGCCTGATCAGAGGAATCATAAGGGATATCCTGTCTAGGCCTTTTCTCAGGAGGAGGGTGAGAGCCCCTAATCATAGTTAATAAATCCTCAGCCATCCGTAGTAATTGCTTCAGAGTCTTAAGAGCTGAATCCGAAGAAACTTGAGCAGAAAGTCTGGGTTTAACAGGAGTCTCTGACTTGGCCTTTGTCTTTGTGGAAATAGTAATATGTGAAGGCCTGAAGACCCCCTCAGAAGCCGGTACCTGCACAGCGGTTCCGGACCAATCTGAAGGAGCGACATCCGAAGGTCCTGCAGCAGACAAATTACTAGGCCTAGATGGCTTCCCATGGGAGTCCGTGTCGGCCATCGGTTCTGAAGTGGCGGACGACAGGGGCTGCAAAAGCGCCTCACTGACTACCGCCGAACCCGAAACTGGCTCCGGCTGCAAAGTATCCTGTTTGGACCTCGGAGGCCTGTCCTTGTCTTTGCGTTTCTTCTGTATTCCGGTAGTCGGTAAAGTATCTGAAGACATCCAATAATTAAATCGTCTACCGAAGTAATTCAAGGCCCAATCGTACCTACGCTTGATAGTGCGAGAATTAAACCTGGCACAGAACCGACAGCAAGAAACGTCGTGGTCAGGGCCTAAGCAAGGTCGACAGTAAGAGTGGAAATCTTTGAGGTATTTGTTTTCCACACGATACACAATTAACTTTTTCTGACATCGGAGGAGCAAGAAAAAGGTTTCCCCAACGGGGTACTTAGCTTTGAGAAAAGAAGTAGAAAACTTCGGACAGACGACAAATGCACCACGTTGTCTTGAAAACGCCAACCAACAACTAGCGAACTGCTTTGCACCGCACGGCAAGAAAGACTGGAGAAGATGGCGTCGGCTGTCAGCTTTATACCCATGCGTTCTGACGTCAGGGTACTTGCTGATACAGCCGACGCCGGACCCAGACTTTGATATTCTGGCCGACCTCGGGCTGCCTGCCGGCAGGAGTACCCTACAGTTATGACTGCCACAGTGAAACACGAAGAACATCCTGGACTGCAACAGTGAATACACTCCAACATCTACATTTATGGTAGGTACACAACTGTACTATTTGCAGTCATTACTCTTGGGTTGAATCCCAAAGCTGAGGAAGGGCAGCTGGGCTAAATAGGGTTAGGAAAGGCTATGAGGCCCTGCAGAAATGCAGTGGTAAAGCCTGCTCTGGACTTAGAGTAAAGAGGTAAGTGGTAGTGCTTTGTGAAGGTGTGCACTGAACTCCAAGTTGCAGCCTCTAAGATATCTTTGGTTGGTACTCCTCTGAGGAAGGCTGCTGAAGTGGCTGCTGCTCTGGTGGAATGAGGCCTAATGCCCTTGGGCACAGATTTGCCATGTTGAAAATAGCAGAAACGGATGCAATGGCCTATCCATTTAGAAATGGTCTGTTTTGAGATAGCCTTTCCTTGTGATCCTGCAGCATATGACACTAAATGTTGCTCAGTCTTTCTGAAAGCTTTAGTTCTTTCCAAATAGAAGCGTAACTGCCTGTGTGTATGCCCAAAGAATGCAGAATTTTCTCACCCTTGTTCTGTGGATTAGGATAAAAGGTAGGCAAGTGAATGGTTTGGTTAAGGGCGACACTGGACACCACCTTGGGCATAAATGTAGGGTTTGTCCTCAGAGAAACCCTGTCTGGATGAAAAATGATGAAAGGTCCCACAGCCATGAGTGCTTGCAACTCAGAGGTTATTGCTAGGAGTAGAGCTGTTTTCCAGGATAAGAATTTTATATCTGCTGTTGATGCTGGCTCGAAAGGAGGCAGTGTGAGTTTTTCCAAAACATAATTGAGGTCCCAGGCCGGAACTGGTGCTCTCCTTGGAGGTCTAATGTTTTTGGCCCCTCTATGGTACTGCCTTATTAAAGGATGAGAAAAGATAGGTGGTTCCATATTGTAATGGGCTGAAATGGCAGGGGCATGAATCTTAATTGAAGAGAAAGAAAGGCCTTTGTTCAGCATCTCAGTTAAGTATTGTAAAATCTGAGGGATATTTGGTACACACGTGTCACTGCCTTGTTCCTGGTTCCAAGCACAGAATCTCTTCCATTTTTCTGCATAAGATTTTCTGGTACTGGGCCTCCAAGATAACATCCATAACAGCTTTTGAAAGAGGAGTGTTCTGAATGGCTACATTATCCGCCATGCTGCCAGATTTAAGGTCCTGAGTTGGCTGTGCAGGATTTGATTGTTTTGTTGGGTCAGTAAGTGAGAAGTTTGAGGCAATATCCATGCTAGACCTTGAGACAAGCTCTTTAGGATTGGGTACCAGTGCTGGCGAGGCCAGTCTGGTGCAATCAGTATCATTTGTGGCTTCGATTGTCTGACCTTTAGGAGTACCCTGGGAAGGAGAGGCAGTGGGGGAAAAGCATATACAGTTAGATTTTTCCAGCTGAAGGATACGGCGTCCACTTTCCATGCTTGCTTGTGATAAATCCTTGTGCAAAATCTCTGCAATTGGCAGTTGTGAGGGGAGGCAAATAGATCTATGTTTGGGCATCCCCATTTCCTTATCATGCTGAAGACTTGTGGACCCAATTTCCATTTCTGGGGATCCATGAGGTTTCTGCTTAGTTCGTCTGCCAGAGTATTTGTTTTTCCTGGCAGGAATTGTGCTTGCAGGTGAACTTGAAAAGCCAATATTGTGTCCCACAAGGTCATTGCTTGCCTGCAGAGGAGGTAGGAATGTGTACCTCCCTGCTTGTTTATGTACCACATGACCGTAGTGTTGTCTTTATCAGTAACTGTCCTGGATGAAGCAGGTCCTTGAAAGCTGTCAGGGCATTTTGAAGAGCTAGCATCTCTTTTTGATTGATGTGAAGATGTATCTGGTTTGCAGGCCATGTGCCCCGAATACATTTTCCTGCCATATGGGCCCCCCAGATATAATCTGATGCATCTGTTGTCAGCGTCTGTCTGGCTGTGGGTAATCTGAATGGCAGACCCTTGTTGTGGTGACAGGCTTCTGCCCACCATCGAAACTCCTGCTGCAGGCAGGGAATGAGTGCAATTACTGTCTCCAGGCTTTGGCAATGCTAAGTCCAAACACTTTTTAGATACCATTGTAGTTTCCTCATATGCAGTCTGGCATATGGAATTAGTAGAATGCAAGATGCCATGAAACCCAAGGCCTGCAGGATTTTCCTTGGAGATAAAAGTAGGTCTTTGTTGCCAATTTCTTGAAGTAAGTAGTCAGTTGCTTTTGTTTGTCTGGCGTGAGATAAGCCATCTGGGCAGTTGTATTTAAGCTTGCACCCAGGAATATTATCTCTTGAGAGGGCACTAGTTTTGATTTCTTTTTGTTTACTGTGTACCCTAGGCCAATTAGTAATCTTTTTACAAACGCCAGATGCTTCAGAAGAATGTCTTTGTTCTCTGCTTGAATTAGGCAGTAGTCCAAGTAGGGATATATTTGAATTCCTTTTTGTCTACAAAACGCAATTACTGGTGCCAGGCATTTTGTGAAGACCCTGGGTGCAGTAGATAAGCCAAAGGGCAGTGCAGAGAATTGGTAATGCATTGAGCCAGCTATGAATCTGAGGTATCTTCAGCAAGATTGTCTGATTGGGACATGCAGGTATGCCTCTTTTAGGTCCAAAGTTACGAGCCAAGCCTTCTTGCCCTGCATGGACAGTAGGTGCTGTAGAGTCAACATCTTGAATTTTGGAACTTCCAGAAACGTATTTAGTATAGACAGGTTCAGCATTGGTCTCCAGGTTTTGTTCTTTCTGGGTACTAGAAAGAGTCTGGAGTAAAATCCTTGCCTCTGCTCTTGTTGTGGTACTTGCTGAATGGCCCTCATGTCCATGAGGGCTGAAATTTGTTTTTGTACCTCTGCCCATTGATTGTGTGGCAGGTCTGGCATACCTTTTGACCTTGGTAGGGTGTCAAAATGAAACCTGTAGCCTTGGGACATTATGTTCAGGACCTATTTGTCTTGGGTAACCATTTGCCAATTTGATGAAAAAAGTGCTAGTTTTCCCCCCTAAGGGGGCTGCCAAATGAAAAGTGCTTGGATCTGGTAGAGGAAAAAGTCAGTGGGACTGTTTCCTGTAAGGTTGTGATTTGTCTTCTTCGCTTTTGGAGGTAGGAGCACCCCATTGTTTAGGCCTGTATGAGCCTTTGGGCTGAGATCTGCCTCTGGGACGCCTGTATCTGCCTCTTTGTGGTCTGTCTGACACTGGAAAGGACCAATTTTTAGACGGCCAGTTACTGCTAAACCTGGGTGGCTGTACCTGTAAGAAATCCTTGACTTTCTGCACGGATTTTGCTTTATCCTCCATTTTTTTCAACACCTCTTCTGCTTTAGTACCAAACAAAGTATCATGCTGTAATGGTGCATCTAATAATTTTGCTTTAACATGATCAGGCAGATTCTGTTCCTTTAACCAAGCATGCCTCCTAATAACAGAACCTGTAACAGCGGCTCTGCAAGAGGCCTCTAGTGAATCATAACCACATCGCAAAGTATGCTTTCCCACTTGTTCAGCTGCATGCAATAAATCCTACAATTCCTTGTTCTCTGAACATTCAGTATTTGTCAACATTTTCTGTTTAAGCAGTAACATTAAATATTGCTGATATTTAAGCATATGAAACTGAATTTAAAGCCCTTACAGCCAGGGTAGCAGAAGTGTAGACTTTTTTCCCCCCATCAGTCTAGAGCCCTAGAATCCCTATCAGAGGGGACAGGGTTTTTTGCAGTGGAAGCTTTAACCCCTTTGGGACCCTGAGATATAGTTTCTAGGTCAGCAGCAGGGATTTTATATATGAATTTATGAGAATCTGGGACCCTGTAGTATCTGTCTGGCTTGGCAGGTGCAGGGGGTAAAGAGTCAGGGGACAGACCGGACTCTGAAAATACATCATCTACAATGTCCAGAACAGGTGGAATAG
The DNA here is from genome assembly GCF_019279795.1 of Protopterus annectens. Lineage (NCBI taxonomy): Eukaryota > Metazoa > Chordata > Ceratodontiformes > Protopteridae > Protopterus > Protopterus annectens. The sequence continues at coordinate 436,049,556 of NC_056749.1, forward strand.
CAAGGGGTCTGTGCTGAGGAAGTAGCAGAAAGTCTGAACCTTTTCTTAGCTTCAGAATAAGCTTGGATCTCCCAGTGGAAATGCTCCCTCATGGTATGCCGGGTTTCCCCAAAAGAATAATCCTCAGGAGGAGAGGCTGAAGGAATAGATTCTTCAGCATCAGAATCCTCATAGGGAAGCATGGAGTAATCCTGTTCAGAAGAGGAATCAGAGGAAATAGAAACCTGATCAGAAGAATCATACTCTGTCTCTTGCCTAAGCCTCTTATCAGGAGGGGGGTGGGAGCCCCTGATCAAACTAATTAGGTCTTCCATGCCTAAAAAACAGATGCTCAAAATGGCCGAAGTCTGAGAAGGAGAATGCTGTACTTGTTTCTTTGTCTTTAGAGCTGCTTCAGCCTTTGTCTTTGAAGCTGAAGATGGCTTAATATATAGTTGTGTAGGTCTGAAGACGCCTTCAGAAGCCGATGCCTGCTCAGCAGCTCCGGACCCATCTGAGGGAATGATTTCAGAGTGTCCAATACCTTGAGTTTCCAGAGGCCCAGTCGGCTCCACGTGGGAGTCGGAAGCGGCCTGTGGATCTGAAGTAGCGGGCGCCAGGGGCTGCGAAAGCACCTCACTGAGAACCGGCGACTGGCCAAGCAGAGGCTTCGTCGGTTTTGGACCTCAGATGCCTATCCTTTTCCTTGTCCTTGCGTTTTTTTGTAAACTCCGGTTGTCGGCTGGTCCGACGGCATTATATAATTAAATCTTCGGCCAAAGTAATGAAATGCAAAATCGAACAGACACTTGATAGTGCGTTGGTTAAATCTAGCACAAAACCGACAGCTAGCAACGTTGTGATCAGGGCCTAGGCAAGGAATACAGTAAGAGTGAAAATCCTTATGAGGTATTTGCTTCCCACAAGAAATACAACTGTTAACTTTTTCTGACATTGGTCTGGAGCAAGAAAAAAGTTTCCCCAACGGGGTACTTAGCTTTAATGAACACTTCGGTCTGAAATTTGGATTTGAAAATCTCAGGAGTCGGCCGACCGGCACTTGCGAACTGCTTTTGCTTCGAGCACCACGCGGCAGGAAAGACTGAAGAAAATGGTGTCAGCTGCATCTTTTATACCCCTGGCGCACCGACGTCAAGGAAGGGGAGACAGCAACAGACGCCGAACCTACACTTTGGAATTCTGGCCGACTGAGGGTAGCCTGCCAGCAGGATAACCCAAGAGTAAAGACTGCAACAGTGAAACACGATGAACATCAGTGGTCCTAATCTACCTATAGAAGAGTAGAAGTTTCTATTGCATGCTCCCAACTTTGATGGCCAGGCAGACATCCTAAAGATCATAAAAGGGCATCCAAACACCATCTTCATAAAAGAGGGTGAAACTAAAAAGAACTAGCATTATGAGGGATGAAAGGAGTTTAGCTGTTAAGTCTTAGAACAGTTCTTCTTAATGACCAAGAGTAGACCTTAGACCTGCTCTAAGGTCCACTCTTGGTCATTAAGAAGAACTGAAAACAGAAGTCCTTCCCCAGTCTGTCTGATGTGATTTTCTGCAAAAATGCTTTATGAAGATGCGGACAACTTTCAGTCCAGGCAAGAAAAGTTGGGAAGCAGAATATGAAAGAATAATAATATAATAATATGCAAGACTGAAGAGGAAGAGGGTAAAGTACAGTTGTGTAAGTAAACTTACCATAACAGTAGATGTTCGAATGACTACTGCTGCAGTAGCATTGGCTACATAGATTATATCCCACCAAAGACATACAAGTCAGCCAGCTTCCAAAGATTCAGGGCACCTTCCACACATGCCCAAACAATTTGACAGCTTCAGCTGAACTGACTAAAGACAGGTTTGCGTGCCAAGCCCTATACAGCTTTCATGCCAAAAGAGAGAGGGAGGCTGAGCCCTGAAAGGCCAATGTTAGGACCAACAAAAATAAGAACTTACACACTGACATGAGCAGCACAACCAAAAATACAAGGGCTGGATGGAGGAAACTGCGAGTGCAGCAGTGATCACTTGAATACCTAATGTTAAGGAAAGTTTACTTACACAACTGTACTATATACAAAAACATACATCATTGTTCCAATAGTCTTAGCTATATGGGTAGATTATCCTAACTTTTTACATTTGGGAGGTGGAAGGAGAAGACTCCAGAAGCCCCTCGAAAATCATGCTAGCAAAGCCTGATCTAGACCTACAGAAGGAATCGAACTTATGATTTGTAAAAGTATCTATACAAGACCAAGTTGCTGCTCCTAGAATACTTCTAGAATTCAACACATTCCAAAAAGCCATAGATGAAGCCAAGGCCCTGGTAGAATGGGCATTTGCCCTGCCTTGAACAGTTTTCTTGTGGTGACTGCAACAAAACATAATAGCCTTTGACAACCACTTGGAAAAAGTCTGCATTGACAAAAGTTGTCCCTTCTCATCTTCACAAGAAATAAACAAGTGATCTGAAAGACTTAGTTCTGTCAAGACAGTACGGAGTGGTCTGTGGACATCCATGGTACAGAGTATGCTTTCTCCCTCACTTTTAGGTTCAGGAAAGAAACCGGGGAGATGGATGGTTTGGCTTAAAGTGCACTCGAATACCACTTCAGACATAAAAGGAGGATTCGTTCTCAAAGAAATCCTGTCCTTGTGGAAAATGAGACAGGGTTGACTCACCACAACAGCCTGCAACTCAGACACCCTTCTTGCAGATGTCAAAGGAATCAGTAAAACTGCCTTCCATGTTAAGAACCTCAAGTCTGCCAGATTGGCTGGTTCAAATGTAGCAAGGGTTAGCTTCTCTAACACAATTAAAATTCCAAAGAGGGGCCACTGGTTTACTTGGAGCCTAACTCCTTTCAAAAACATTTTGACATAACAATGCATTTGAAAAGAAGGATCCATGGGCAGACCTGCTGAAATGGACAATAAATGAACCTTGATGGAGGAATATGAAAGGCCATAGAACAACAACACACAAATATTGTAAAACCAGAGAAAGCACAGTTGTGTAAAATTTTATAGATGTCTCTCTCTCTTCACTGTTGCAGTATTCATTACATAAGGGATCACCTGCCAGGGGCGGCCCAACGTCCAGCCAGTATACCAAAGCCTTTGGGCTGCTTTAATGTAAGCTGCATGTCACATATATGCTCTTTGTGTGGTGTAGGGTATTAATGGTGATGTCCAAATGTACCATCCCCAGAACTGACAGCATAAGCGGGAATGCAAGTCCAAGGAAAAGGAAAGGTAATCCGTACATTCAGTAGATAAATGGACCAGGAGGTGGAAGGAGAGAGGCAATACTGCAACAGTGAAGAGAAGAACATCTACCTTCTAGATTAATGTTGCAATATTTATTACATTAGGGAGCATGCCAAAGCTCAGGAAGAAACTTGGAAGGAAGAACCAGCAGAGCCCTCTAGGAAGCCACGAAAGGTGACCCTAGAAAAAAAAAAAAATCTCTAGTCCTCCAGATTCCATCAGTGTAGTGCTTGGTAAATGTATGCACAGAAGTCGTCCAGACAGCTGCCTCAAGACTACAGTTAGTATCCAAACCCTTGAAAAAAGCACCAGAAGAAGTCACAGCCCCAGTAGAATGAGCCTTAACAGAATAAAGAAGGCTCTTACCATAAAAGAACAAAAAGAAATAGCTTTTGAGATTCAAGAAGAAACAGTCTCTTTGAATACAGCTAGTCCCAAGGACCTAGGATGAAAAGAAACAAAAAGCGGAGTATATTTTCTAATAGTTTTAGCCTTATCTCAATAAAATCTGAGTTGTCTATGTTATGTATCAGACTGCTGAGAATAGAAAAAGGTGGGCAAATTAATACACTGATTACGGGACAACTCTCATTACCTTGAGCATAAAGGAAGGATTAAGCACACAAGGACACCCTTGTCCTTATGAAACACCAAGAAAGCAGGACAAGCCATAAGCTGTCTGGTAGAAATAAGGGCGAACAAAAGAGCAATCTTCCAAAAGCAATGTTGCAAGGAAGCTGAAGCTGGCAGGCTCAAAAACAGCCAGAGTCAATTTTTCCAAAACAAAATTAAGATCCCAGGGTGGGGGAACAGGTTTCCTGGGAGGCCTAATATGAAAGAAGGCTTTTAAGAATTTTTAATCTCAAATGTAGATGCTAAAAGGGGAGATAAAGGCAGACAAGCAGAGACAACTGATAAGTGGGCCTTAACAGATGAATACTCCAACTCAGCACTGAGCAACTCTCACAAATAAGAGAACCCAAGGAACATCCACAAAAAGTGGATCCAAGTTATAAGAAAGACACAAAACAGAAAAAAAGTACAGTTGTGTACACTTACCATAAATGTAGATGTTAGAGTGTATTCACTGTTGCAGTCATCACATTTGGGTTATCTGCTTGCAGGTAGCCCTCAGTCGGCCTGATGTTCGAAGTCTTGGGTCCTGTGTCGGTTGCTGTCTCATCTCCCATGACGTCAGGTAGTCAGGGGTATAAAGCATGCAGCCGATGCCATTACATCAGTTTTTCTTGCCCCAGATGTCAGGGGCCCCCATTAATGGGAAGCAATTATATACAAGGTTACACCTCCAACAAAAAGCAAATACAGCAAAAAGCTTTAAGCATAGTAAACAAGAATAGAGGTACAGTCAATAGTAGTCAGAGGGCTAGAGGGAGGGTAACCAGGACTGCGAAAGTGAATACACTCGAACATCTACATTTATGGTAAGTGTACACAAGTGCACTATGTTCTTCATGTTTCACTGTTGTAGTCATCACATTTGGGTAGATTCCCAAAGCTAAGAAAGGGAGGAAGCAACTAGATAGCATTATGACCAGCTATATGGCCCTGCAAAACTGCAGTGGCAAAGCCAGCTCTGGATTTAGAAAAAATTGGCAAGTGGTAATGCTTGGTGAAGATATGTTCAGAACTCCAGGTAGCAGCTTCTAGGATGTCCCTGGTACGGACACCTCTGAGAAAGGCTGTAGAGGTAGATGCAGCCCTGGTGGAATGAGGTCCTACCCCCTGTGGGGTAGGTTTTCCATGGTGCTTATAGCAGAAATGAATGCAATGGCATATCCACTTAGGAATGGTTTGCTTTGAAATGGCCTTTCCCCTCTGCCCCTGCAGCAAATGCAACCAGCAGCTGTTCAGATTTCCTGAGAGGCTTAGTCCTGTCCAAGTAAAATCTAAGTTGTCTGTGCACGTCCAAGGAGTGCAGTATTCGTTCCCCTTTGTTCTGTGGATTAGAAATGAAGGTTGGCAAATGAATGGACTGATTAAGGGCCACACTGGATACCAACTTGGGCATAAAGGATTGGTCCCGAGGGACACCCTGTCCGCATAAAAATGATGAAAGGCTCCACTGCCATGAGGGCCTGTAATTCAGACACCCTTCTTGCTGAAATGATGGCTAGAGGGAAGGCTGTTTTCTAAGAAAGGAATTTCAACTCTGCATTTGCAGCTGGCTCAAAGGGAGGTAGAGTGAGCTTTTCCAATACAAAGTTACAGTCCCAGGCTGGAGTTGGGGCTCTCCTGGGTGGTCTTACGTTTTTGGACCCTCTGAGGAATTGCATTAGCAGTGGATGAGAGAAGAGGGGTGGCTCTGTATTATAATGTGCTGAAATGGCCGAGGCATGAATTTTGACGGAAGAAAAGGAAAGGCCCTTGTGAAGCATCTCAGTTAAGTATTGAAGAATGTGCAGTAAATTGGGCACTGTTGTGCCCATCCCCCGAGTTTGGCTCCAGGAACAGAATCTCTTCCATTTTTCAGCATAGGATTTTCTAGTACAAGGCCTCCTTGCCTCCAGAATGACATCCTTACTGAGGGATGGCAACGGAGAGATCAGGTAATTAGCCAGGCTGCAAGGTTCGGGGTTTGAAGCTGTGGGTGTAGAATCTGGCGCTCCTGCTGGGACAGCAGGGCAGGGGTCTGAGGCAGGTGCCATAGTACCAGCAGTGAGATACTGCAGAAGAGGGGGTACCAGTGTTGGCGTGGCCAGTCTAGTGCAATCAGTACCGTCCTTGATTTTTTCCGTTTGATCTTTAGTAGCACTTTGGAGAGGAGAGGGAGAGGGAGAAAGGCATAGGACAGGGAATCCACTTTCCAAGCTTGTCTGTGGGAAGTCCTTGTGCAGAATTTGTCCAATTGGTAGTCCTGAGGGGAGGCAAACAGGTCTATCTCCGGGCTCCCCCATTTGTTTCTCAAAAATGTTAAATATCTTCAGTTCCAGTTTCCACTCATGTGGGTCCATGAGACTTAGATCTGCCAGTGTATTTAGCTTGCCTGGTAGGAATTGAGCTTGTAGGTGCACTTGGTAGCTCAAGGCTGTGTTCACACAGCCTTGGCTAGTCTGCAGAGTATGAGTGGGTCCCCCCCCCCGCTTGTTTATGTACCACATAAGTGATGTTGTCCGTCTTTACCAATAATTGCCCTGGAAGAATGTGGTCCTTGAAGGCTGTCAGAGCATTCTGTACAACTAACATTTCTTTCGGATTGATATGCAAGTGCATTTGACTCTGGTTCCATTTGCCCTGAATGCAGTGCCCTGCCAAGTGAGCCCCCCATGCATAGTCTGAGGAGTCTTGTTACGGTTTGGGCGGCGGGGGGAGAGTGAATGGCAGTCCCTAGTTGTGGTGGCAGGCCTCTGCCCATCAAAGGAACTCTGTTTTTAGACAAGGGATGATAGGAATCATTGATTCTAGGTCCTGAAAATGTTGACACCATAGGCTTTTTAGATACCATTGTAGCTTCCTCATATGCAGTCTTGCATATTGAATTAGTAGAATGCAAGAAGCCATGAACCCCAGGGCTTGCAGTATTTTCCTTGCAGATAGTTGGATTTTTGTGGCCAGTAGTTTGAAGTAGGCTGTCAAATAAACTTGTTTCTCTGGCGTGAGGTAGGCCATCTGGGAAGTTGTATTCAAGCTTGCTCCCAGGAATACAATTTGTTGACAGGGTACTAGATGCGATTTCTTTTCGATTATGGTGTACCCCAGAGAAGTTAGTAATTTTTTTACAAATGCCAGATGATTTAATAGTATGTCCTGGGTTTCTGCCTGAATTAGACAATCGTCCAGGTATGGGTACATTTGAATATTTCTTTGCCTGCAAAATGCAATGACTGAAGCTAGGCACTTTGTGAATAACCTGGGTGCAGTAGATGAGCCAAAGGGCAGTGCAGAGAACAGATAGTGCATGTAGTCTGCTCTGAAGCGTAGGAATCTTCTGCAAGATTCCCTGATTGGGATGTGCAAGCAGGCTTCCTTTAAATCCATTGTTGCCAACAAGGTTTTTTTGCCTAGCATGGGAAGCAGCTGATGAAGAGTTAGCATTCTGAATTTTGGGATTACCAAAAAGGTGTTTAGGATTGACAGGTCCAGGATAGGATGCCAGGAATGGTCTTTTCTGGGAACCGGGAAAAGTCTTGAGTAAAAACCTTGCCCCCATTCTTCTTCTGGGACAGGTTTAATAGCCTTGATGCTTAGAAGAGAGAGAACCTGCTTTTGAGCCCCTGCCTACTGATTTGGGGGTAGGTCTGGCCAACCATTTGGGGGTGGTAAGGAGTAGAAGTGGAATCTGTATTCTTGGAAAACTATATTTAAAACCCACTTGTCTTGGGTAATGACCTCCCAGTTTTTTGCATGCAGGGCAATCTTTCCCCCTAAAGGAACAGTCAATTGAGCAGGGCTTGGAAGGTTTAAAGTTAAGTCATTGTGACAGTTTACCATAGGGGGGTGTCTTGCTACTTCCAGCTTTGGAAGTGGGAGCCCTCCACTGCTTAGGGCTTTGAGTACCTTGAGACTGAAGCCTGGGTGGTCTGCTGGGTCTGGGTTTTGACTGAGAAGACCTGGAAGAGGCAGGAAAGGACCAATTCTTAGAAGACCAGTGCCTACTAAATCTGGGAGGCTGTACTTGCAGGAAATCTTTAAAAGTTTGCATATATTCAGCTTTTTTCCTCCATTTTTTTTTTTTTAGTACTTCTTCTGCTTGGTTGCCTAACAGGCGGTCTTGGTTTAAGGAAGCATCCAGTAAATTAGCCTTTAACATGATCTGGTAAAGTTTGCTCCTTAAGCCAAGCATGCTTTCTAAGTACAGACCCAGTGACAGCAGCCCTGCAAGATGCATCTAATGAATCAAAACCACATTGCAAAGTATGTTTTCCAACTTGTTCAGCAGAATGCATTAAATCCTGTAATTCTTTATTTTCAGCACAGTCAGGAATCAGCATCCTTTTCTGTTTACGCAATCCAATAATATGCTGCTGATACTTTAACATATGAAACTGGCAGTTTAAGACCCTAATGGCCAAAGTTGCAGAAGTGTAAACCTTTTTACCCCATCTGTCCAGGGCCCTGAAATTTCTATCAGAGGGGGTAGAGTTTTTGGCAGTAGTAGCCTTAATGCCTTTGGGTCCCTGTGAAATGGTCGCAGGATCCGCAGTAGGATTCTTAAAGAGGAACTTGAGAGACGGATACTTTAATACCGGTCAGGTTTTCTGGGAGCCGGGGGTAAAGTGTAAGAGGTCAGGCTATATTCCAAGAAGGCATCATCTACAATGTCCAGTACAGGAGGGATAGCTAAAGGCCTGTGTTGAGGCAGAAGTAAGAATTCCCTAAGCCTCTTTTTGGAGTCCGAGTAATCCTGGCTTTCCCAGCAGAAATGCTCCCTAAGAGTATGCAAAGTTTCACCAAAAGAGAAATCCTCTGGAGGGGAAGCAGAGGGAATGAAGACCTCTGCATCAGAATCCTCGTAGGTAGATAAGGGCAACTCTTGGTCATCAGAAAAAACAGAAATTTCAGAATCCTGATCAGAAGAATCAGAAGGAAAAATCAGTTCTAGGTCTCTTCGAGGGAGGAAAGGTGGCTTCCCCTGATTAGAGTAATAAGGTCTTCTGCCATTTTTATCATTTATTTTTTAGGCATAGGGGCCTGACCATGCAGTCTGGGCATTGGTTTTCTAGTAGTGGATCGAGATTTAGGCCTTGAGGAAGAAGATGATGGCATCTGTTTAATATGCAAGTCAGCAGGCCTGAATACACCCTCAGAAGCCGGTGCCTGCACAGCGGCTCCGGACCTATCCAAGGTAGAGACATCTGCAGGTTCCACAGCCGAAGAAGCATCTCGCGGCATACCGGACTCCGAATGGGTCTCAGTAAAGGCCTGTGAATCTGAAGTAGCGGGTATCAGGGGCTGCGAAAGCGTCCAATACCGGCAACTAGCTTAACGGAAGCGTCGTCGGCAGCAGCTTTGGACCTATGCAGCCTGTCTCTGTCTTTATCTTTGCATTTTATTGGAATGTCGGTAGCCGGATGGCTTACCAAAGCCATTTCTGGATAACTGAACAGAGTACGAAAATATTTTGATGCGAAAATGAAACTGCGACGAATAGTTTGAGGTTTAAATAAGGCAGAAAACCGACAGCAAGGGACGTCATGGTCTGGGCCTAAGCAAGGAATGCAGTACGAATGAAAATCTTTGGAGGTATTTGCTTTCCCCAAGAAATACAATTGTTAACTTTTACTGACATCGGTTTAGAGCAAAAAAAAAAAAAAAAAAAGTTTCCCCAACGGGGTGCTTAGCTTTGAACATTTTGGATCTGAAACTCGAAAACAAAAATTTCAGGAGTCGGCTGACGGGCATTTGCAAACTGCTTCTGCTTCGGGCACCGCACGGCAAGAAAGACTGATGTAATGGCGTCAGCAGCATGCTTTATACCCATGACTACCTGACGTCATGGAAGATGAGACAGCAACGGACACTGGAGCCAAGACTTTGAAAATCAGGTCGACTGAGGGCTACCTGCAAGCAGATAACCCAAATGTGATGACTGCAACAGTGAAACACGAAGAACATCTCTCATTTGGATAAGGAGAATTTACTAGTATTGGGTTTCCTGGCCTCCTACAGGACCCAAAGTACGTCCTCAGAAAAAAGTTGCCCATGTGGAATCAAAATCCTATCATCCACAGTATCAGCTGAAGAGTGGACAGGTGGGGATGGATGAGAGATTCCTTGTCCTGTGTGAGTAGGTCGATCCTCTAAGGTAACTTGCGATTGCCCTTGGCTAAAAAATGCTGTCTTGGCCAAAAGTGAGTCACAAAGATTTTGGGAATGCCCTGTTGGATTCTGAACAGGACTTTTGGAATGAGGAGAAGGGGAGGGAAAGCATAAAAAATTCCCTTTCCATGAAAAGAGAAGGTGTCCACCTTCCACACCAGAGGACCTGGGGACTCTCACACAGAATACAGGAAGTTGTCTGTTCAGAGGGGAGACAAACACATCTGTCCACTAGTGGGGTACTCCTCAATGTCCAGAAACACATCCAGTGAAGCATCCATTCACGGGATTCAGTTAAGGAACTGAGAGAATGTAAACTGCCTGAAGAGTCACTTGCCCCCGCCCCCACCCCCACCCCCTTTGTTTACATACCACATAACTTGTACTCACCATAACTTCAGATGTTTGGGATCCATCTCGCCTACATTCTGAACTGATGGGTTCGGAGCCGATCCCTCGGCTCCGACTCGGCACGCTTATGCTATAGAGCGAGGCCTCTAATTGGCTGAGCTATCTTTATCCCAGGATGCACCACCACTAATCCCCCAGATCTTGTTTGTCCGCATTCATGCACACATGCACAACTTGATTATATAACATTGTTAGATGTTTCAAGATGAAACAGGATTCGGACCTTCTGATATCCTCTGATCTCCAAGGAAGGGGGAAGGAGGGTGGGTTATTAGGAATGGCGAGATGGATCCCAAACATCTGAAGTTATGGTGAGTACATAACTAAAAGATGTTATGTGATCCTATCTCGCCTACCTTCTGAACTGATGGGACAGCGTCCCTAGCACCTAAATCCCGGGTGGCTCATTGGAAAACACTCCTGAGCACTGTGGAACCAAATGAAGCTCGTCCTCTAGATGCCACATCTAATTTGTAGTGGGAAATGAAGGTGTGCGGGGAAGACCATGTAGCCGCAGCACAAATGTCACTAATAGCAAGCTTAGAATGAAATGCTACCGAAGTAGCCATAGCCCTTGTAGAATGAGCCTTGACAGAGGTGGTAAGCTCTTTGTTAGAATAAATATAAGCTTGAGTAATTCAGTCCCTGATCCATTTGGCAATAGTGACCTTTGTGACAGCGTTGCCCAATTTGTTATCTGCAAAGGATACAAACAACTGATCCATTTTCCTTGTTTGTTTGGTCCTGTCTAAATAAAAATGTAACTGTCTGTGGACATCTAGTGTGTGGAATATGAACTCCGCTTTGTTAGAGTATTTTGGGAAAAAAACTGGAAGCTCTAACGATTGTTGTAAGCAGAAAGTAGAACAAACTTTAGGGACAAAGGAAGGATTTGGTCTGAGGGATACTCTGTCTTTATGAAAAACCAAGTACGGGGGTTTCACTGACAAAGCTTGAAGCTCTGAAACTCTTCTGGCAGAAGTAATCGCCACCAGAAAAGCTGTCTTCCATGATAGAAACTTTAGATCACATGTAGCTGCTGGTTCAAAGGGGAAAGAAGTCAAGGCGCGTAACACTATATCGAGATCCCATTGAGGTGCAGGATGAGAAATCGGAGGTCTTAATAGAGCAGCACCTTTCAAGAAGGTCTTACACAATCTGTTGCTCATTAAAGGTGGGTCTATGGATTCGTGAAAAATTAGAAATTGCTGCCAATTGTACCTTGATGGTAGAAACTGAAGAGCCTTGATTGAAAAGAGAGGTCAGAAATTTTAGTACTTCTGCCACGGGAATAGAAATGGGGTCCAGGCCCCGGAGTTGAGCCCAAATAGCAAATCTTTTCCATTTGCTAGAATACAGTTTCTTTGTAGCAGACTTATGGGCCGAAGATAATATGTGCACAACATCTGGATCCAATGTATGACTCCCGACTATCGTCGGAAGAGGAGGAGCCAAGCCGTCAATTTTAAGGTGTGTAGGGACTGGTGGAATAGTCCCGACTGATGAACCAGTAGGTCTGGGACCTGATCCAGGAACCATGGACCTTCCAGAGCATGTTTCCGTAGATAGGGGAACCACACTTGATGAGGCCAGTAAGGAGCAATTAAGATCATTTTGCTCCCCAAGAGAGATGCCTTTTGAATCACCCTGGGAAGGAGAGGAACTGGAGGGAAGGCATAAAGCAAGCCGGTGGTCCAAGGATGGACTAATGCGTCCATGGGGCTCTTCCCCGGAGCCGGGGTTAGGGAGAAGAATTCTTTGCACTTCGCATTCAGAGGAGTCGCGAAGAGATCGCAACACGGAACTCCCCATTCGCTGAAAATCTGACTTGCAACTGTCATATTCAGAGACCATTCGTGAGGAGAGAGGATGGTTCTGCTCAATCTGTCGGCTATGACATTGGACTTGCCCGGTATGTGAGTAGCCACTAGGAAGCGTTTGGTCGAGACTGCCCATTCCCAAACTCTCATGGCTTCTCTGCAAAGAGGATAGGATCTGGTCCCTCCCTGTTTGTTCAAGTACCAGACAGCTGACATGTTGTCTGAGTGAACAGCAATTACGCCCTGAGGGAGATAATCGTGAAGAGCTTGAAGGGACAGAAGTACTGCCCTCATTTCTAGGATGTTGATATGAAGAAGTCTCTCTTCCGGGTGCCATTTGCCTTGGACTGACCTGCCCAGGGAATGCCCCCCCCCACCCCATCTGGGAAGCGTCCGTGGTCAAAGTGGCTGACGGAGGAGGTAGAACAAAGGGTCGTCCCTGATCCAAATTGGAGGGCACTAGCCACCAGCGAAGGTCCCGTTTGCAAGATTCCGTGATCCATATGAGGTGACTGAGAGGGAGTTCCTGAAAGGACCACTGAGCTGAAAGAAGCCACTGGAGGATTCTCATGTGCAACCTTGCCAAAGGGACTAGAAGAACCGTGGCAGACATGGATCCCAATAGCTGCAGGACCATTCTGGCTGGGGCTTTGGACCTGGGAAGTAAGGCTCGAACTTGAGTCTGTATGGTTTGAATTCTGTCTGTAGGTAGATAGACCCGCATTTGGTCTGAGTCTATCTCTACCCCTATGAATCTTATTCGTTGAGATGGCAGCAACACAGACTTTGGCCAATTGAAGGTGATTCCAAGGGAATTGCCCAGTGATGTAGTGGCTTGTAGGCTCCGCAGAAGTAGATGCTTGGAGGTGGCAGTTACGAGCCAGTCATCTAGATACGGAAACACCTGGAATCCTAGACTTCTCAGGTGAGCAGTCACGACTGCCAAGCACTTGGTGAACACCCTGGGGGCTGTGGTGAGACCAAAGGGCAGCGCACGGAACTGAAAATGACTGCCTCCTAGGCTGAAGCGCAGATGTCTCCTGGACGCTTGATGTACCATGATATGATAATAAGCGTCCTTGAGATCTATGGAGCACATCCAAACACCTTTCTCCAGCAATGGGAGAATGGTTTGTAGAGTGACCATTCGGAACTTGGACTTTGACTGAACGGTTTAGGATGCTGAGGTCCAAAATGGGCCTCAAGTCCACGGTCTTTTGGCACCAAAAGAATCTTGAGTAAGTCCCTAATCCGATCTGGTCTGCGTGGTCCGGTTGGATGACTCCTATTTGCAGCAGCTTTGAAACTTCTGAGGCTGCGGTATCCCGTTGACTGGGTGGCGGGTCCGGGATTTTTTTGGACTGAGGGGGGGGGGGTGAGAGAATGGGATGGAGTAACCTCCGGCGATAATCCGAAGCACCCATCGGTCCTGAGTGATCCCTTCCCAGGCCTTTAGGTGCTTCGAGAAACGACCCCCGACTGGCTCCGGAGCAGCACAGCCGGGCAATCCCTCAGGGACTATGAAAGGCTGAAGAGCCACGAAAAGACTCGCGGTCTCCAGTGTTGCGAGGGCCTCTGCCGCCTCTGGGACGGCGTCTTCCGGATGAATTTCCCCCCTCCTCTGCCTCTGGAAGGGGAACCCTCCTGCTGAAAGGGGTAAGGCTTCTGAGATCTACGGAACCACATTTTCCCTCCTCTTTTAGCCTTGGGATAAGGCCGAAAGGGAGTCGAAAATCGTGCCCCTACGGCAGTCAGAGTCTTACCCTCCTGTTCACAGCGGGTTAGTGTGTCCTTTACCTTGGGTCCAAACAGGGAGGACCCATCAAAGGGGGCATCGGCAAATGAAGACTTAAAGGCCGCCGCGAAGTGACACAGACGGAGCCAGGCTTGTCTCCGTAGAGCAATGCCTGTACCGCTGCTTACTCGCCTTCGGCCGCATAAGAAATGAGCCTCATGGACGAGTTTGAAATGGACGACATTGTAGCCAGCTGAGAGCCAACCGTCTGGGCCAGCTCCTCAGGCAGGTTACCCAAGAGGGTATCGGATAGCTCCTTAATCAGATCCCTCTGAAATCTGGTAAAGTGCGTAAGGTAGTTCCAAGGACCTCAGTGTAAAGGCCGCTGAACTGAGGGTGCGCTTTCCGTACCGATCCATGCTCCTAGACTCCTTATTAGGAGGATGGATGGACGTAGAAGCCTCTGCTACATCTTGCTGGGTAGCAGATGCCACCACCAAAGCATCTACAGCCACACCTTTAGTTAGGAACTCTATCAGGGGGCGCTGAGAGAAATTTGTTCGGACGAGCAGGCACCGGTTCCACAGAGTCTGGGTGTTCCCACACCCTTCGACAGATCAAATCCAAGAGCTCGTCGAAGGGCGGAGACACTCAGGAGGCGGAGGGCTGAGCCCCGAAGGCCTTCAGGAACACCGACTCATCAGCAGAGGGAGGTTTGGACTGCCAGCCGCATCGTTGTTTTAGGGCTTCCAGGATGTCTGCAAAGGAGACATCATCCGAGGACGACTTAGGGGACCCCTTCTGCATCATAGAGATCAGTGTCGGATGTCAGAGACTCATCAGGGGAGTCAACGTGCTTCCTCTTGCACGATCTTTTCCTGGGGGGTTCTTCCGAAGAGGCTTCAGAAGGACCGCCAGGAGGGGGAGAAACCCCAGAGGGGGTAACCTGAGGCCCGGGGGCTCCGCTGTCTAAAGACAAGGGGACTGCCAACGACCCAGTCTCCGTATGCAGGGAAGTAGCTGGGGGAACCGTGGAGGTAGCCAAGGAAGATTTGGCTAAAGCACTCCTCATAGCCCTGAAGGCGGGACCACCAGAATCCTGGGAGGGTCCCACCTCCGTGGCCACGACAGTGGATGGCACTCCCGCCGCCGATGCACCAAGAGGGAGACTTGGGACAGAGAGCATCAATCCCGAAGCCTCCCCCCCCAGGGCCGAAGGAAGAAGTCAGTGTACTGAACTCCGACCCAAGAGCCGGAGTTGGAGCAAGGGTCGGGCCCAACCCTAACACCTCCACAGGTTCCACCAGCACCAACGGTGCCGAAGCTGTTGGAGGAGGAACCACAGAAGGGGAGTGGACCATCGGCTCCAAAGCCAAATGGGCTGGAGCCGAAACTAGCTTTTGGAACACCGGAGACTGGAAGAGTCGAAGGAGCACCCTGTCGATGTCCGAAACAGACATCTTGGATGATCTAGAGGATACCGATCGGGCCCGAACCGATTTCTCCATCGGCTCCGAAGGGCTCAGGGACCGGCTCCGAATGGACTCAACAACTATCGGCTCTGAGGAAGGTTTCAAGGAAATTTCCCTCGGTGCCGATAAGGACTTCGGCTCCGAGGGGGAAGAGTCTGAGCCGATAACCCTTATCGGCTCCAATATCAGTAGAGCCGATGAGGGTGACCCGCCTCTCGATGCCCCAGACCTCTGCTCTGAAACCAGAGGGGTCGAGGCTGGAGGCATCGAAGCAGACCGTTCCGACCTCGGCTCCGAAGTCCGTGGAGCCGATGGAGAAGTCTGCTTAGATTTTTTAGCGGTCGGTTCCGACTGACTGGTCGGAGCCGACGCTTTCTTCTTTTTAGAAGGAGACTGAGAGGAAGATAAAGCCTCCTCGAAGGAAGGCTTGATTAATCCCTTGAGGATTAATTTGTTTTTCCTCTCCTGGAGGACTCTAGAAGAGAACGCGTGGCACACACTACACGACTCTTGTAGGTGCTTAGCACCTAAGCAATAGACGCACGAGGAGTGGTCGTCCGTTATGGACATTTTAAAACCACACCTCGTGCATTTCTTAAACCCGGAGGGTTTGTGTTCTTTAGACATAACTGCTTTGCCACAGAACCCAAGTGAAAAAACACTAAACTTTAGTTAAAGGTAAAGTTAAATCCAGCAACTTTAACAAATTATATATATATTTTTTTTCTTTTTACACTAAACAGTAAACAGACAAAAAAGAGAGAAAGAGAGTCAAGACCCTCTAACTTAAACGGGTACTTGACCCAAGAAAGATACACAAGCAGTAAAGTAACAGGGGAAGGCCCCTCTAACTAAAACGGGAAACCTTCCCTGACTAAAAAAATCACGAATTTACCAACAGAAATTCACCAATCACACAAATATAACAATAGCTGTTAAAGCAGCTTTTGGGTTCAAAGTAAGGAAATTTGTGACAGGAAAAAGCCTAAATAAATAGTACTTAGCCCAGCCAATGTTGAGACCATGTCTAAGCTTGTTAGCGGCAAACAAGATCTGGGGGATTAGTGGTGGTGCATCCTGGGATAAAGATAGCTCAGCCAATTAGAGGCCTCGCTCTATAGCATAAGCGTGCCGAGTCGGAGCCGAGGGATCGGCTCCGAACCCATCAGTTCAGAATGTAGGCGAGATAGGATCACATAATATCTGTGGTATTGTTTATAAATATTTTGAGAGGTCCTGGGAAAGAGAGAAGACAGGATGAAAAGCCTGAATATGTGCCAGCAGAAGAGGTCTCATCTCTTTGACATTGATGTGGCTTTTCTGTTCAAGAGGTGACCACACGCCCTGCACATTTAGACAGCCAAAAGCTGCTCCCAATCCCACACCTGAAGCGCCTGTGAACAGCTCCAGCTCCCAAGAGGGAAGAGGGGGATGAAAGGGAGCCCTAGATTTAGAGACAACTGCTGGACCCACCAGTTAAGTTCCTTCTTGAGACAAGGTAGAAGAGAAACTACAAATTCTAGGGGATGCACATGTTGAAGCCAAACTAACTTCAGAAACCACTGAAACTTTCTCATGTGGAGTTTGGCCAGAAGAAGCAAAGTAATGGTGGATGCCATGAATCCCAAAGCTCTCAAAAATTCCCTGGCTGTAATACAGGCCACAGGAAGAAGGTTTGAAAAAAGGAAATGAGTGTCAAACCCTGGAGAGGAAGCAGGGATGCCAGCATAGGCACCGCCTGAATCCTGCAACCCAGAAAACATGGTTCTGAGAAGAAGTCACAAAAGACTTTTGAAGTTTATTGTGAACCCCAGGCTTTGCAAAAGGGAAATGGCAAAATGAAGATTTTTCTAACACGATTTCTGGAGACTATCCCTGAAACAGATGGTCATCCAAGTAAGGAAATACCTGGATCCCCTGAATCCTTCAAAAAGCAATCATAGGAGTGAAGCATTTGGTGAATACCCTTGAGGCAGCAGAAAGGCCAAAGGGCAAACCAGAGAACTGAAAATCCCAGGACAAAACAGAAAAACGTAAAAACTTCCTGAAAACAGGATGGATCGGGATATGGACATAAGCATTCTTAAGATCAGAGACACCATATAAGCCTGAGGAAGCAAGAGAGGGAACCAAGTCTGAAGGAACAACAGTTGAAAGGAGGGCACCTTCAGAAAAGTGTTTAGATGAGAGAGGTCTAGAATTGGTCCGCAAGTACTCTCTCTTCAGTGCAACAGAAACATCCTGGAGTATAGCCCCATCCCCCTTTGGGACACAGGTACCCCGAGTCAAAAGGTCCTGAATCACCTGTGAAAGATGAAGAATTGTTCCTGAAGGAGCTGAGGAATACCCATAAAAGTGGGAAGGGATTTCCAAACCATGAAGCACCCCTAAAGAATAATGGACAGGATCTAGAAGTCCTGAGTAATCTGTAGCCAAATAAGGAGAGAGAAAAAGAGGAAAGTGGCTGTGAGGAATAGGACAGACAGCATCTAGTTTATTTTGAAAAGGAGACTTCCAAGACCCAGTAGTCTGAGTAGCCTTAGCAGGAGGAGCCTGCTTGCCACCTTTTTGCCCTTAGGAGGAGGGTGAGATTGTCTGCGAACAAAGACTGGCTTATTGGAGTAGTTTCTCTGAAATTTAGTGAAAAGAGAAACAAACGCATGGTTAAGTTACTGTAAAGCCTAACCCTTATCCTGAAGGAACTTAACCGTAGCAGCAGCTTATCCAAACATATCAATAGGGGCTTCCATCAACTTAGCCTTAATATCACCAGGCAAAGTTTGAAGCCGAAGCCAAGAATACCTCTTCACCAATGACCCAAAAGCAGCATCCCTAGAGGAAGTATCTGCTGCATCAAATTACATTTGATGGAATGACAAGCTACCTGGGAGGAAGTCCCTAACAGGGAAAGAGCATAAGTTTCACACTCAGAGTCTGGAAGATCAGAAATAACTTAACAAGCCTGGGAAAAGGAAGCAATTAAGAGGGCTTGTCAGAAGCTACAGACACCACTGAGGGGTCAGGAGGAGGACACCTGTACAAAAATTTACAGACCTCAGGCACCCTATAGAATCTAGCAGGTTTCTTGGGAGCAGTAGGCTCAGAGTTTGGAGCCTTAGAAGCATTGGAAAATGCATCCAACAAGATAGCCAAAACAGTAGGCATAGCAGAAGGTTTTGCAGAGTCAATCTGCAGCAACTCATATTATCTTTTATGTATCTCAGACACCTGAGCACCATCCCATTTAGAGAACTCAAACATCCTGGAGACTGTGTCCCCAAAATAAATCTCTTCAAAGGGAGTACCAAGACTGGCAGATTGCTCTTCCTCTGACCCATATTCCAAAGGAGAAGGCATCTGAGAAGAGTAAGCAACAGATTCCACATCTGAATCCAATTCCTCCTCTGAAAAATCCTGTTCCATGGGTCTTTTTAGGGGAGGACCACGGGGGGGGGGGGGTTTGGAACAGAAATTCCCTGAGGTTTCAATGCCATCAAAGCCTGAGTGAAGGTCTGCCATTCACTCTGTGGATCCTTAAGAGCAGGAGAAATACGTTTAGTCTTCTGTATTTTCTTCAATGGGACATCTGCCTTATAACATCTGGAAGGCTCTGACTGAGGACTGCATTTAAAAATGGTAGTAGCACTTCTCTGACGAAAATCTGAGGAACATCCCCCAAGCCCCTCGGGAATAATCAGCCATGGCTCTCCCTGAGCATCCAAAACGGACATCTGCAAAGCCTCCTCAGAGGTGTTTAAAGTCAAATCTCCAAGGGCCTCTGATGTGGCTGTGACAGTGGAATCCAACAGCAAAACCGGGTAAACCTCCAAGCATTCACTCACCCCGGGAGAAACGTCAGGCGGAGGCAGAACAGTGGAAGACTCTGGGCCTAGGCTTCTTGGCCTTCTCCGTCATGGACGGCTGTCCCTTCAAGCGGGAAGAACCCTCCATCATGTATTTTGCAAGAAGCTTAAGAAGCTGATTTTCAAGACAGAGTGCCAAAAAAGATAGGCTACTACGAATGTTTTTTGGTACAAAAGACTGAAACAGAATAGGAAGTATGGTCGTGAGAGGTACCTAAAAAAAAAAAAAAAAAAAAAAACAGACACTGGTTGTGGCGGTCTTTATGGGGAATAAGTCTCCCACACTGGCATATACCCTTCTTAGATTATACGAAGCTCAGCAAGCAACAATAAAAAAAAAATAAGTAAAAAAGAATCCCACTGCGGCACTTACCTGCAATGGCTAGGTGAACCAGCAACAGAATGGGCGTTCAGACAGACTATAAAACAATGGCATTCGGACAGGCGGCAAAGAAGTTCTGAGGATGGTATGTCCAGACATCACACCTTTATGCCCTACACTATGCAAGGAGTACAAGTGTGTACCTTAAAGCAACCTAAAGGCTCTGGTATACTGGTTGGACATCGGGCTGCCTTAGAAGGGATCCCTAATGTAATGAATACAGCAACAGTGATAAGGAAGGACATCAACTAGCTCTGAATGGGTGCTGGTTATGTTGTTCGCACCAACTACAAAACCCTTTCCATTTACTAATATACAACTTTCAAGTAGTAGACTTTTTGCCTTAGTCAGTACCTTCTGTATATCCTCATTAAACAGGTACTTAAAGAAAATTTAAGACTTTATCCATCTAGGCAGTCAACTGATAAACCCCGACCCCAAATCAACTTTAAACTCCTCAGATCTTGTGCGAGTATATACATTCTGTGAGGAAGCTTGTGATAATTGCCTCTGGCCATTTCCAAAAGAAGGGAGAAAGTACAGTTGTGTACACTTACCATAAATGTAGATGTTTGAGTGTATTCACTGTTGCAGTCATCACACTTGGGTTATCTGCCTGCAGGTAGCCCTCAGTCAGCCTGAATACCAAAGACTTACTATTTCTGCAGCAGTTGCTGTCGCTTCAGGACCGACGTCAGGTCGTCAGGGGTATAAAAACAGGCAGCAGACAACATTACATCAGTTTTTCTTGCCCCAAATGTCAGGAGCCCCCCAAATAGGGAGCCAAGTTATGGTGGGAAAAACACCACCAGTAAAAAGTAAATACCAATAGCCCTGTAAGGGGCAAGTGACAGAGAGACAGAGAGACAGAGAGACAGAGAGACAGAGAGACAGAGAGACAGAGAGAAAGGGGCTGGAGGGTGGGAAACCAGGACTGCAACGGTGAATACACTAACATCTACATCTATGGTAAGTGTACACAACTGTACTATGTTCTTCAGGTTTCACTGTTGCAGTCATCACACTTGGGTTGATTCACAAAGCTGAAGAACGGGTGGAGACAGTCGAGAAGAGTTTGGGATGGCTAGTATGCCCTGCAGGACTGCTGTTGCAAAACCCGCCCTGGATTTGGAAAAGATAGGCAGGTGGTAATGCTTGGTGAAGGTGTGAACAGAACTCCAGGTAGCAGCTTCCAGAACGTCCCTAGTAGGGACTCCTCTGAGGAATGCTGTGGAGATAGAAGTTGCCCTAGTGGAATGCTTTCTGACCCCCTAAGGGGTTGGTTTCTCATCGTGTTTGTAGCAAAAATGGATACAGTGTGCTATCCATTTGGAAATTGTTTGTTTTGAAATGGCCTTGCCCTCTGCCCTGGTGCAAAACTGACTAGTAACTGGTCAGATTTCCTGAAGGGCTTAGTCCTATCAAGGTAGAATCTGAGCAGTCTGTGCATGTCTAAGGAGTGCAGGATCCTTTCCCCTTTATTTTGAGGATTAGGGAAGAAGGTTGGCAAATGGATAGACTGGTTGAGAGCCACACTGGACACCACTTTAGGCATAAAGGAAGGGTTAGTCCTGAGGTAGACCCTGTCAGCATGAAAAATAATGAAGGGTTCCACAGCCATAAGGGCTTGTAGCTCAGACACACCTAGCTGAAGTGATGGCCAGAAGTAAGGCTGTTTTCCAAGAGAGGAATTTTAACTCTGCTGACACTGCAGGCAGAAAGGCGGATAGCGTGAGCTTTTCCAGTACAAAGTTAAGGTCCCAAACAGGGATGAGGGCCTCTCCTTGGTGGCCTAAAGTTGTTTGCCCCTCTCAGGAACGGTTTGATGAGAGGGTGAGAGAAAAGAGGAGAGGTGGCTCAGTGTTGCAATGAGCCAAGATGGCAGGGGCATGGATCTTAATGGAGAAGGATAGACCTCTATGGAATAGATCTGCTAGGTAATCCAGGATTAAAGGTAAGGAGGGCAGTGCTGTGTCCCCTCCTTTAAATTGAATCCAGAACAATAACAATACCTTTTCCACTCATCAACATAGGACTTCCTTGTATCTGTCACCTGCTTGCTTAGGCTTGTCATCGGGGGAAGAACCCAAGGAATAAGCCAGGCTGCAAGATTCAGGGTTTGCAGTTGCGGATGCAAGATCTGTCCCTCCTGAGTGAGGAGGGTTGTGATCTGGGGTAGGTGCCAGGCTGGCACCAGCGACAGGCTGCGCAATAGTGGTTACCACTGCTGACATGGCCAGTCCAGGGCAATCAGTATTGCCCTTGGTCTGTCCCGTCTCATCTTGAGTAGTACTCTTGTGAGAAGAGGCAGAGGAGAAAATGCATAGATTGAGAGATTTACCCACTGGAAGGACAGGGCATCCACTTTCCAGGCCCTGCTGTGAGGTGGCCTGGTGCAGAATTTGCTGAGCTTGTGAATGTAGGGGGGAGGCAAAAAGGTCCACCTCCGGGGTCCCCCATTTCTGTGTTAGAAGGCTGGAAGTGCTGGGGTCCAACTGCCACACTTTGGGTCTAGAAGATTTCTGCTCAAGTCGTCTCCCAGAGAGTTTCGTTTGCCTGGAAGGAATTGAGCTTGCAGATGAATATGCATGTCCCAGGCCATGTTCCACAGGGCCATGGCTAGCCTGCAGAGTAGTAAGAGTGGGCTCCCCCCTGCTTGTTGATGTACCACATAACTGTGGTGTTGTCTGTTTTCATTAGCAGGGGTCCTGGTGAGAGCAGGGATTTGAAAGCTGTCAGAGCGTGCTGAAAGTACAGTTTTGTACCTACCATAAATGTAGATGTTAGAGTGCTAATACAGCTGCAGTCATAACAGATGGGTTCTCCTGCCGTCAGGCGGGTCGTCGGCCGAATTCCAAAGTCTAGGTCCGGCGTCGGTTGTCGTCGCTTCTTCCCTGACGTCAGTGCGACAGGGGTATAAAAGAACCAGCCGACGCCATTTTCTTCAGTCTTTCTTGCCCCAGATGTCAGGTGCCCCCAGAAGGAAGGCAATACATAAAATAATGTAATAATGCAATGCAATATAATCAAAAAACAGTAGTTGCAAGCAAATACACCATAAAAGAATACCCCTAGAGGGGAAGGTGGGAGGGAAACCTGGACTGCAGCTGTATTGGCACTCCAACATCTACATTTGTGGTAGGTACAAAACTGTACTATGTTCATCGTGCATACAGCTGCAGTCATAACAGATGGGTAGAATCCCAAAGCTAAGAAAGGGGTGGTAGGCACTAGGTGGAGCTAGGAGGAGCCAAAATGCCCTGCAAGACTGCAGTGGCAAAGCCTGCTCTAGACTTGGAGTATAATGGTAGGTTGTAGTGCTTAGAGAAGGTATGCACAGAATTCCAAGTGGCTGCTTCTAAAATATCCTTGGTAGGCACTCCTCTGAGGAAGGCTGCAGAGGTGGCTGTGGCCCTGGTGGAATGAGTTCTAATGCCTGTACGTACAGTTTTGCCATGAAAGGAATAGCAAAAGTGTATGCAGTGGGCTATCCATTTTGAGATTGTCTGTTTGGATATTGACTTTCCTTGAGCTCCTACCGCATAGGCCACAAAAAGCTTTTCTGATTTTCTGAAAGGCTTTGTTCTGTCCAAATAACGCAGTTGTCTGTGGATGTCCAAGGAATGCAGTAATCTCTCCCCTTTGTTTTGAGGATTAGGATAAAAAGTAGGTAAATGTATGGCCTGATTTAAAGCTACCCTGGATACCACTTTAGGCATAAAAGGACGGGTTGGTACGTAATGAAACTCTGCCCTGATGGAAGATGATGAAAGGCTGGACAGCCATAAGAGCCTGTAGTTCTGAAACTCTACGAGCTGAAGGGATAGCCAGAAGGAAAGCTGTTTTCCAGGACAAGTATTGTAAATCTGATGAGGCAGCTGGTTCAAAAGGGGGCAAAGTCAGTTTTTCCAGAACAAAATTAAGATCCCAAGCAGGTATTGGTTGTTTTCTTGGAGGTCTTAAATTCTTAGCCCCTCTGAGGAACTGTCTTAATAGAGGGTGAGAGAATAAAGGTGGATCAGTATTGTATTCTGCAGAAATGGCTGAGGCATGGATTTTGATGGAGGAGAACGCAAGTCCACTGCTTAGCAGTTCGGCCAAATATTGTAGTATTTGAGGTAAATTCAGTTTTCCAGGGCACTGGCCCTTTTTCTCATTCCAAACACAAAAACGTTTCCATTTTGCAGAGTAAGCTTTTCTAGTTGATGGCCTTCTGGCCTCCAAAATGACATCCTGCATCTCCTTGGAGAGCAGGGCCTGCTGTTATGCTAAGGAATCTTCCATGTGGCTAGATTGCGTGTCTTCAGCTGACTGTGAAGAGTTTTGAAGCTGTGCTGAGTCAGAAGAAGAGGCATTAGAGGCAGGGTCCATGGTGGGGAATGCGTCCGGCTCCTTAGTAGTGGGTACCAGTGTTGCCTTGGCCAGTCCAGAGCAATGAGGATCATCTTTGGTCTGTCTGCTCTGGTCTTCAATAGGACTTTGGGCAGCAGAGGAAGAGGTGGGAAGGCATAAACTGTCATTGATGTCCAACTGAAAGAGAGCGCGTCCACTCTCCAGGCCTTTGGATGGAAGATCCTTGAGCAGAATTTTGTCAATTGATGATTTTTGTGGGAGGCAAAGAGATCTAGGTCTGACCTTCCCCATTCTTGGATTATTTCTGTAAAAACTTTTGGATGCAACTTCCATTCATGTGGATCTGTCATGTTCCTGCTTAGGCCGTCTGCCAGCGTGTCTTCCTTGCCTGGCAAGTACTGCGCTTGTAGTTCCATTTGTAAGTCCATGGCCATGTTCCAAAGTGACATGGCCAGTCTGCATAGGGGATAAGAATGTGTTCCTCCCTGCTTGTTTATGTACCACATAACTGTGGTGTTGTCTGTTCTTATCAATAGCTGACCTGGTTGTAGAAGGTCCTTGAAGGCTGTAATAGCACTGATCACTGCTAGCATTTTTTTTTGACTGATGAGAAGGTGCTTTTCTTTTTGGGTCCATTTGCTCTGAATGCACCGGTCTGTCATGTGCGCCCCCCAGGCGTAGTCAGAGGCATCTGTTGTGATGACTTGATCTGCTTGAGGCCTGCTGAATGGAAGACCCGAGTTTGTTTGGCATGCTTGAGCCCACCACAGAAATTCCTTTTGCAGACATGGAATTAGTGGCATCATTGTTTCCAAACTGTGGCTGTGTTGAGACCATATGTTTTTTAGGTACCATTGTAATTTTCTCATATGCAGCTTTGCACATGGGATTAGTAAGATGCAAGATGCCATGAATCCCAGAGCCTGCAGGATTTTCCTTGCAGTCAGCCTGGTGCAATTTGCCAGTGTTCTGAAATATTGAATTAGTTGCCCCTGCTTCTCTGGCGTGAGGTAGGCCATCTGGGAGTTTGTGTCCAAATTAGCACCCAGGAAAATTATCTTCCGAGAGGGTATTAGTCTTGATTTCTCTTTGTTGACTGTGTATCCTACAGAGTTTAATAACATTATTACATAAGCCAGATGTTTCAGAAGAATGTGCTTGCTGTCCGCTTGGATCAGGCAGTCCAAATAAGGGTATATTTGTATCCCTTGAAGTCTGCAGTAGGCAATTACTGATGCCAGGCATTTCGTGAATACTCTGGGCGCAGTAGATAAACCAAAAGGCAATGCAGAGAATTGATAATGTATTGAACCTGCAAGAAATCCGAGGTATCTTCTGCAATTTTGTCTGATTGGGACATGCAGGTATGCCTCCTTGAGGTCCAATGTTACCAGCCAAGACTCCTTGCCCAGCATGGGAAGAAGTTGCTGTAGAGTGAGCATCTTGAATTTTGGTACGAGTAGGAATGTGTTTAGGATGGAAAGATCCAAAATAGGTCTCCAATCTTTGCCCTTCCTTGGCACCAGAAATAGCCTGGAATAAAAACCTTGACCTTGTTCGTGCGTAGGTACCTCTTGAATAGCTTTCATGTTTATAAGATCTGAAATTTGCTTTTGTGCCTCTGACCTTTGATTGTGTGGCAAGTTTGGCATGCCTTTCATTTTTGGAAGGGTATGAAAATGGAATTTGTAGCCTCTGTTTATAATGTTCAGGATCCATTTGTCCTTTGTGACAATATGCCAATTTTTTGAGAATAGTGCCAGCTTTCCTCCTAAGGGGGCTGCCATTTGAGACCTGGTTGGCATGCAAAGGGGAAAGTCATTGGTTTTGCTTTCTGAAAGATTGCGAGTTGTCCTCACCACCTCTTTGTGTAGGAGCTTGCCATTGTCTGCCTCTGTACGAGCCTTGTGTTTGTCCTCTACCCCTCGGGCGCCTGTATCTGCCTCTTTGGGGTCTGTCTGTGGCAGGAAAGGACCAGTTTTTGGAAGGCCAATTTCTACTAAAACGTGGGGGTTGAACCTGCAGAAATTCTCACAGTTTGCATTGATTTAGCCTTTTCCTCCATTTTCCGTAATACTTCCACAGCATTTATCCCAAATAGTACATCCTTTTGAAGAGGGGCGTCTAGTAATTTAGCTTTGACATGATCAGGCAAGGCTTTTTCCTTGAGCCAGGCATGCCTACGTATGACTGAGCCTGTAACAGCAGCTCTACATGAGGCCTTATCAAAACCACATTGTAAGGTATGTTTACCCACTTGTTCTGCACTATGCATCAAATCCTGCAACTCCTTCGTGTCTGGTTGTTCAGGTTGTGACATTTTACTTTTCAACTGAGATAACAGAAACTGTTGGCATTTTAGCATATGAAACTGACAGTTTAAGGCCATCATGGATAAGGTAGCCGAGGTATATACCTTTTTTCCCAGCCTTTCTAAGGATTTGGAATCTCTCTCGGAAGGCAATGGGTTTTTGGCAATGGAGGCCTTAACTCCCTTGGGCCCCTGTGAGATGGTTTCTAGGTCAGCAGAATGGCTTTTGTATAGAAATTGGTGTGAGTCAGGAACCCTGTAGTACCCGTCAGGCTTAACTGGAGCTGGAGGGAGAGAGTACGGGTTAAGGCAGGCCTCAGAGTAAACATCATCTAGGATGTCCAGGACAGGAGGTATAGCCAGAGGCCTGTGCTGGGGTAACAAAAGAAATTCCCCGAGCCTTTTCTTGGAATCTGAATAATCCTGGCCTTCCCAGTGGAAGTGTTCCCTTAAGGTATGCAGAGTTTCACCAAATTAGTAATCCTCAGGGGGGGATACAGAAGGAATAGATTCTTCTGCATCAGAGTCTTCAAAAGGAGAAAGAAGAGGAAGGTCTGAAGACACCTTGAGTGGAGGTGGACCTGTCCACATTCTGTGTTTCAATGCCAAGCGTGGCTTCGGTATCTGTAGTCAGGGTGTGGGCCGAGGAGCCTGCGACCTCGGGTACAGGAGACACCACCAAAGATGTGTCATCGGTAATCAGGGGCTGCGTAGGTGCCTCGCTGAGAACCGGACCACATGTAGTCGGCTTTGGCGTGGTGTCGGTAGAGGCAGCGGACCTCGAGTGTCGGTCCTTGTCTCTGCGGTTTTTTTTAGACAAAACCGGAGTATCCGACGACATACTATAGTTAAATTCTTTCCCAAAATAATGCTGGGCGAACTCCGCCTGACGCTTAGTGCGTTTGTTGAATGTAGCACAAAAACGACAGACCGAGACGTCGGGGTCTGGGCCTAAACAAGGTATACAGGGGGAATGGAAATCCTTATGCGGTATTTGCTTTCCACAAGAAATACAATTATTAACTGTCTGACATCGGTCTGAGGCAAGAAAAAAAGTTTCCCCAACGGGGTACTTAGCTTTTAAGAAGACTTCGGTTCCAAATTTTTTTGTAATCTCAGGAGCTGGCCGACTGGCACTTGCCAACTGCTTCTGCTTCGGGCACCGCGCGGCAAAAAAGACTGAAGAAAATGACGTCGGCTGATTCTTTTATACCCCTGTCGCACTGACGTCAGGGAAGAAGCGACGACAACCGACGCCGGACCTAGACTTTGGAATTCGGCTGACCGAGGACCCGCCTGACGGCAGGAGAACCCATCTGTTATGACTGCAGCTGTATGCACAATGAACATCAGCTAGCATCTCTTTTTGGCTGATGTGCAGATAAATTTGACATGGGCTCCAGTGACCCTGAATGCAATTGTCATCCAGGTGTGTGCCCCAAGCATAGTCTGATGCATCTGTGGTTAGGGTCTGGGCGGCATGGGGTTGAATAACTCCATTGTTGTGGTTGCATGCTATTGCCCACCAAAGAAACTCTGTCCTTAGACAAGGTATGATAAGCATGACTGTTTCCAGGTCCTAAGAATGTTGGCACCAAAGACTTAAGTACCATTAAAGTTTCCTCATATGCAGTCGGGCATATGGAATTAGTAGAATGCAAGAGGCCATAAACCATAGGACCTGAAAGATTATCCTTGTGGATAGATCAGTTCTGGTGGCCATTTGAGTGAAGTAGCCTGTCAGACTTGTTTGCTGGAGTAAGGAATGTCATCTGG
The DNA here is from genome assembly GCF_019279795.1 of Protopterus annectens. Lineage (NCBI taxonomy): Eukaryota > Metazoa > Chordata > Ceratodontiformes > Protopteridae > Protopterus > Protopterus annectens. The sequence continues at coordinate 436,077,723 of NC_056749.1, forward strand.
GATGCTGTGTCCAAGCTTGCTACCAGGAATACACTCTTGACTGGGGACTAGTTTTGATTTCTTTTCATTGATAGTGTACCCCAGAGAGAGTGTACCCCAGAGAGATTAGAAGGTTCTTTACAAACGTCAGGTGTTGCAACAGCTTTTCCTGACTGTCTGAATCAGGCAATCGCTCAAGTATGGGTAAATTTAATTTTTTTTCTGTCTGCAATAGGCAATGGCTGGAGCCAGGCATTTTGTGAATACTCTGGGAGCAGTGGGTAAGCCAAAGGGAAGCGCAGACAACTGATAATGCATAGATCCTGCCGTGAAACGTAGGTATTTCCTGCACGAGTCCCTGATAGGGATGTGCAGATAGGCATCTTTTAGGTCTAGGGTGGCTAACCCGGCATCTTTGGACAGCATAGGAAGAAGCTGCTGAAGGATGAGCATTTCGAATTTTGGTACCACCAGGAAGGTGTTTAGAATGGAAAGATCCAAGTATTGGGCACCAAATGCCCTCTTTTCTGGGCACCAGGAAAAGTGTGGAATAGAACCCTTGACCTATCTGTTCTGCAGGAACAGGATGAATTGCCCTTATGGAGAGCAGGGATTGAACTTGGTTTTGTGCCTCTGCCCACTGGTTTGGAGAAAGATCCAGGAACCCTTTTGGGGTTGGCAGGGAGTGGAAGTAAAATTTGTACCCCCGGTATTTAGTGATGGGAGGTCCAGTTTTTTGCACGACTGGCAAGTTTTCCTCCTAGGGGCACAAGCTGTTGGGCAGAAGTGAGGAGGTCCAGTTTTTTGCACGACTGGCAAGTTTTCCTCCTAGGGGCACAAGCTGTTGGGCAGAAGTGAGGAATGGAGTTGAGAAGTCATTGTGAATTCTTTCTGTAAGGGGGTGGCTTAATACTCCCTGTTTTTGAAGTGGGAGCACTCCATTGCTTAGATCTCTGCATACCCTGAGACTGTAATCTGGGGTGTCAGTTTCCTCTGGGTCTAATCTGAGTGGGCCTTGAGGGGGCTGGAAAGGACCAGTGCTTCTAGATTCAGTAAGCATTGCCCCTCGGAGGCTGCATTTGCAAAAAAAATCTGACTGTCTGCATAGATTTAGCTTTTTCTTCCATCTTTTTCAGAACCTCTTCTGCTTTGGTGCCAAACATTGTCCTTGTTCAAAGGAGCATCTAGTAATTTTGATTTGACATGGTCTGGCAAGGTCTGCTCCTTAAGCCGAGCATGCCTTCTCAGTACAGAACCAGTGACTGCTGCCCTGCAAGATGTTTCAAGGGCGTCAAAGCCACATTACAAAGTATGCTTGCTGACTTGGCTTGCAGAATGCATAAGCTCTTGTAATTCTTTATTTTCTGCACAGTCTGTAAAGGTAGATCATTTTTGCTTAAGTTCCATAATATGTTGCTGGTATTTCAGCATGTGAAACTGGCAGTTCAATGCCATAATGGCTAGAGTTAGAGTTGTATACTTTCTTTACCCCATCTGTCTAAAGCTCTGGAATCTCTGTCCGAAGGGGTGGGATTCTTAGCTGTAGTTGGTTTTATACCCTTAGGCCACTGGGAAATGGCCTCTGGGTCAGCATTAGGATTTTTGAAAATAAGGTTGAGAGAGTCAGGGACTCTGTAGTACCTGTCTGGTTTCCTTGAAGCAGGGGGTAAATTATCAGGAGTCAGACTGGATTCTATAAAGACATCATCCACAACATCCAGAGCTGGAGGTATTGCTAAAGTCTATGTTGTGGCAAATCTAAAAATTCTCTTTTTGGACTGAGGATAGTCTTGGCATTCCCAGTGGAAATGCTGTCAAAGTATGTAGGGTTTCACCGAAAGAAAAATCATCTGGAGGGGAAGCAGAGGGAATGGATTCCTCTGCATCTGAATCCTCATTAACAGATAAAGGCATGTCTTCATATTCAGAAACCTCAGTCTCGGACTTTTGGTCTGTTAGAGCTGCAGGGGACAGATCTCTTTCTCTTAGCAGGGGAAGGCTGGCTTTCCCTAATCAGCATAATCAGGTCTTCTGCCATTTTAAGCATTTGATGTTGTGGCAAAGAAGTAGGTGCTAGAGTTTAGGTAGTCTGTTTTTTAGACTTAGCTCGTACTCTTGGTCTTAGAAACTCAGTAGTTTTAGACAGAACTGAAGACGAGAACTGAAGACGCGAAAGAAGTCTGTCAAATATCGGCAGTGCGAAGAACTTCCTCAGAAGCCGGTGCCTGCACAGCGGCTCCGGACCCATCCAAGGTAGAGATATCCGCAGGTTCCGTAGTCCAAGAAGAGTCTTGCGGCATCCGAACGGGTCTTGGTAGCGGCCTGTGAATTCATCGAAGAGGTAATCAGAGGCTGCGAAAGCACCTCACTAATTACCAGCGAACTGGCCACTAGCTTACCAGAAGCATCATCGGCAGTTTTAGACCTGTGCAGTCTGTCTCTGTCCTTATCCTTACTTTTTTTGGAAGATCAGTAGTTTGATGTCTTACGAAATACGGAGATAGAGAGCGATTAAGCAACAATAAAGGGCCCTACGATGAATAGTTCTGGCGTTGAACAAAGCACAAAACCGACAGCGAGGTACGTTGTGGTCTGGGTCAAAACAGGTGACGCATTAAAAATGGAAGTCTTGGTGTGGTATTTGCTTTCCACAGGCAAGACAATTGTTAACTTTTTCGGACATCGGTTAGAGCAAGAAAAAAGGATCCCCAACAGGGTACTTAGCTTTAGAAGACTTCAGGATGATTCAATTTGGAAACGAAAAACTCAGGTAGCGGCCGACCGGCACTCGTGCAAACGACTTCCGCTTCGGGCTCCTCAGCAAGAAAGACTGAGCAGCATATTTGTCCCTAGAGGAGTGGTTCCAGCCGGAAACTTGTAGTCTATTGGCCATTTTGGGTCAATTCCTAGCTCTTTTCAGCCCCCTGTAATAAAGCCCGCTTTAGCACGCTTTTTCGCTTGTATTCAACTCAGCACAGCTCCTCGTAGTGTCCTGCAGAGTTCTACAAGTTCTACAAGCAGCAGAGAGCAAAAAAGTGTGACTTTTTCCCAATTTAAGTATTTTTTTCTGGCTTTTTGATTATTTACTGCTTAGCGACTGCATTTTCGACTGTTTATACAGCTCTGCATTCTATTTAAACTGTTTTTGTGTTGATTAACTGTTTTGCACTTTAAAAAGTTATTTGTTGCTTAATTTTTACCTGTAGGCTAACACACTCAAGTGCGCTAGCCGTTTAAAAGCATTTATAGCATTTACTGTCCGTTTTTCCTCTGTTTTCTGCCAAAAAAAAAAAAAAAATCTGGTTTTCCCGCCTTACTGAACTAGAATAGTCCAGTCTTCAGAGTTTGCTGATCCCTGGGCTTTGGCTTGGTTCCTGTGCTATTCCGTATCCTTATTTGGATAAAGGGAAGCTTCTTTGTTCACCAGTGGGAGTGGGGAGCACTGAGCAGCCTATTTGTCCCTAGAGCAGTGGTTCCAGCCAGAAACTTGTAGTCTATTGGCCATTTTGGGTCAATTCCTAGGTCTTTTCAACCCCCTGCTATAAAGCCCGCTTTTGCGTGATTTAGCGCGGAGTTGCCCATAGAGCACCATCGGGCAGCGCGGGTTAAACTATTTCTGGCTCCGTAAAATCTGCTCTTCAATTTTTCCCTTAGAACTTCTCTACTTGCAATCTAAACAGTCTATTCTCTATCTCAAAAGCTCAGCACTTGCTCCTAAAGCATTTTTATATAGGTAAAGTACTTATATACTAAACAAAGTACTACATTAGCCTAGAATCCCCTTGAGTACCCATTTCCCTGTAGGTCCCTTCTGACTCAGTTACACAGCAAACTTTTTCACTTTTTCTAGCATGTTGAAGGGTCAGTTGCTAGTGTCCTCGCCTGTTCAGCTGGTGAATCTGGGCATCTTGAGGCAATGTTACAATTGCCTCATGTACACAGACAACCCACTCCTTCTCCCACAAAACACAAATACATGTGAGAGATGCAACTATATAGCCAAACTGGAGGCTGAGCTCTCTCAACTCAGGACTGGCAAGACCAGACAGGAGGAGAAGGAAACCACGCACACCACAAACCCAGTTTCACATAGAACTATCACAACTGCAAAACAAACACATAAACACACAGACATACTCGGAGGCACTGATCAAAAATCTACCAAAACTACAGAGGCCTCCAAAGCAGACACCCAAGCAACTGCCACCTCAAGACATAAGACATGCAACACATAGTTCTCAAAGTCAGTGTGCTAAACAGTCACAGCCCTTAAGGCCAAACACAATGCCAGACACACTTGTTATAGGTGACTCCATAGTCAGACACACTGACGTCCCACTCACCAGACTGAACAAGGAAATGATCACAGTAAGCTGCCTGTCAGGCGCTAGAATCCGCCACATAACACAAGCACTCAGGTCACTCCACAGCAAGTACAAGTATGACTCGGTCATTGTCCATGCCGGTGTGAACTACCTGAGACATACCTCCCTGGACTACATGAAAAGAGACAGAGGAGCTCTCAGATTATGTAGCCCAGGCCGGTATGACCCTGAGCAGTATCCTACCCTCACCAAGAATGATGCCACAATACAGAGACAAAATGATCAGCTTTAATAATTGGCTTAATTACTGGTGTCATTCTAAGGGGATCCAATGTCAGTCTGTCTGGGATGACATGCTTGACAAGCCACACTGCTTCGCAAGGGACGGCTTGCACCTGTCACCCCTGGGCTTCCGGATATTGGCAAAGGCTCTTGCCACCCCCATAGTGCCTTTTTTAGGCAAGGCTCAAATGATAAACCTACCGCCCTAGAAAACAAAAATGGAGAAAAACTAAGGGCAATACTGCTCAATGCCAGAAGTCTAAACCTCAAGATGCACGCCCTCAAGCCCTCCTCAGTATGGAGAACATAGATGTCTGTGCTGTGACTGAAACCTGGTTCAAGGCTCCTGAGAGCACCCCAGCACTATCAGGTTATACATCATATCATGCGTTCCGGCCCCAAAATCCGGACCGAACCACAAAAGGAGGGGGAGTATCCATATTCATAAAGGATACCCACACCTCCAGGTTAGTGGCAACGCACGAAGCATCGGAGACCATACAGGTGCAATTAACCATAGGTAAAACTGCCCTACAGTTTGTAGCATGCTACAGACCACCCTCTCAAACTCAGGAAACCCACACAGCCTTCCTGAAGACACTGGAGAGTATGAATGTCTCTCCAAACACCATCATATTGGGTGACTTCAACTACCCAAACGTAGACTGGGAACATTACTCAAGCCCCAACACCCTAGCCCAAAGGTTCCTGGAGTTCATAAACTCAAATGCTATGGAACAACTAGTCACCATTCCCACAAGAGGAGAAAATATACTAGACCTGATCATCACAAACATGGGGACAAAATGCTCCACACCGGAAGTATATCCCTCATTGGCGAGATCAGACCATAAATTAATCTCACTGGAGATCCACATCCCGCCCCCAACCCCAGCAAAAAAGACCACAGTGAAGAACTTCTCAAAGCAAACTTCACACTTAAGACTGGAGTGGTATCCTTCAAGGCCCCCGAGCCAGTGGAAACCACAACCCACGCTGCTGAAACCCTTACAAATGCCTTCTACGAGCACCTCCAGGAATGTATGGATCAAGCAATCCCTAATAAAATCAAGACCCTTTCCACCAAAGGCAGGCGCCCGGTCTGGTGGACCCCAGCCATAAACAAACTCTACAACAAGAGGAGAAAGCTACTACATGACAGAGGAAAATCCCTAAAAGGGAAGGCATCTCTGATCAATACTAGCAAAAAACTACGATCACTCAAAATCATCCAAAGCCAACTTTGAGAGAAAAATAGCTAATGACACAAAAGACAATCATAAGGCCTTCTTTAGCTATGTTTGAAACCTGGGTGGAAACTCCCAGATATGCTCAGAATTAGTCCAAAATGATACAAAAATCACTGAACCCACAGACATTGCCAACATACTGGCAGACAGGTTCAGTGCAAATTTCTCCCCTCCCTCCCCCCCAAAAGGAGAAATATCTATCCCACCAGAGTCTAGCCTCCCAAGCATCTCAGATGCCCAGGTGAGAGCTGCTCTCTCTAAAGCAAAAAACACAGCATCAATGGGACCGGACGGTGTCCCCAGCTGTGTGCTACACGAACTCAATGAGGAACTAAACCCACACATAAGGCTGCTGTTTAATCTTAGCCTTACTACAGGATACGTACCCAAAGAATGGCGTACGGCAACTGTGGTCCCACTCCACAAAGGCAGTGCTTCTACGGACCCTGGAAATTACCGCCCCATAAGCTTGACGAGCCTTGTCTGCAAAGCTATGGAGAGTATCATAATGGAACTCATAAATAAAGACATTGGGGACCTACAGACACTGGATCCTACCCAATTTGGCTTTGTCAAGGGCAGATCCTGACTCTTGAACTTGGTTGACTTTTTCGAAACAGTCACTAAGGCCATTGATGAGGGTAAGGCAGTTCACACAGCAAAAGCGTTAGACACAATACCCCACTCGGGCATCATAGAAAAGCTCACCAGCTTAGATGTAAACCCATATGTCACAAGATGGGTTGCAAACTGGCTCAAGGACAGAACCCACAGGGTTAGAGTTTCTGGTGCCATGTCAGACTAAGCCGGTCACGAGCGGTGTCCCACAGGGCTCAGTCCTGGGCCCCCTCTTGTTCGGCATTTATTTTTCTGAAGTGCAGGCAAACATAGGGGGATTGTGGCTGACAAAATTTGCAGATGACTGCAAACTGGGCACCATAATTGACATTCCATCAGACACAGACATCCTCCAGAGAGGTCTCATAGAAATGGATAACTGGTGCCAGAGCCATGGCCTTAAGCTAAATGCCAAAAAATGTATAGTCATACCCTTTGGGAAAAACAAGGTAACCCCTAATTACCACATAGGTGGTAATCCATTAAACACAGTGGTAATCCATTAAACACAGAAGAAGTTATCAGGGACCTGGGGACCCAAGTTGACCGTAACCTCTCTTTTGACACTCACATTGCCAAAGTGGTTAGGAAGACCTTCTACATTGCCCACCTGATCATGAAGGGATTCACATCCAGATCAGGAGAGGTCATTGTACCCCTGTACTCTTCACTTATCAGACCAACAACGCCCCATTCGGAATGTACCTTACCCGACACCTGCAGCAGTTGGAAAGACCCCAAAAGTTCCTCACCAAAAGGATAAAGGGGCTCAAACATATGTCATACGCTGCCCGACTGAAGAAGCTCCAGCTCTATTCAGTCGCATACCGTCTGCTCAGAGGTGATCTGTGCCTGACATACAAGGCCATGTCCAACCAGGAATTAATGGACATGCTCCACCTCAAAAAATCCAAATCCACCATAGCCACGAGAGCAAGAGACTTAAACCTCAACACGGATATAAATAGGACGTGCTGGAGGGACAGATTCATCACCCAGAGACTCCCTACACTATGGAACAGAATCCCAGTCCATGTGAGGCAGAGCCCCTCACTGACTCTGTTAAAGAGAAATCTTGACGAGTGGATGGGAGATCGTAGGTTTACCCCGGGAATCATCTCTGTGTCACTGCTGGACAGAGGCGCTCAGCAAACTAATGGGTATAGTATTCTCATTCCAAGGGGTGGTGAAAGCCACACACACTCTGGCTAGGCTTATAAATGCCCTAGGGCAGATAGCCTAGTATGAACCTATGAACCTATGAATGGTGTCAGCTGCCCGTTTTTATACCCCCTGACAACCTGACGTCAGTCCTGAAGTGACAGCAACCGATGCAGAAATACCAAGTCTCTGGTATTCAGGCCGACTGAAGGCTACCTGCAGGCAGATAACCTAAGTGTGATGACTGCAACAGTGAAACACGAAGAACATCCACTGTTGCCTGGGCTGGAAGGGTTTCACCGAAATGATTTTGGGGCTTTTCTTAATCTTCAGAAGTACAATGCTTAGCAGTGGCAAGGGTGGAAAAACATTCAGGAACACTTGTCCAAAGAAAAGAAAAAACATCAGTCTTCGAGGCCTTCCTGCATAGAGTTCGGGAGCTGAATCTTGCCAGCCTATTGTTCAGAAAGGAGGTAAACAGGTCCACTTGAACTTACCACAGATGGATTAAATATTGTAATGCCCCCAATCTGATTTCCATTTGGGAGGGCCTGCTGTTGTCCTGCTCAGCTAGTCTTTCATACAATATTTTGCACTGATGGACTGTAGGAAGCCTGTAGAGTGAGATTATGCTGTGATGCTACACCTAAAGCTAAAATGGCTAGCCTGCAAAGGGGGGGGGGGGGCTACAGCCTGGTTTCTCCTTGTTTGTTGATGTACCACACAACTGTGGTATAGCCTGTAATAACTTGAAGAGGTCTCGTGGACCAAAGATTTAGAAAGTTGAGTGCCTTGATCAATGCAAGAATCTATTTACTATTTATGCACATGCATCTGTCCTTGGCATCCCACAAACCCTGCACTTTTAGCTCTCCTGAAACTGTTTCCAAGCAAAGTCCAAGGAGTCTGTCTCTACTAACTACTTTGGAAGGAGGATGAATAGAGACCAGGATTTAAGGACATTAGCTATCTCCAGTAAGTGATTTCCCTTCTGACAACCCCCAGCACTTGGATTTGAAAGTACAAAGAAAGTTGGTGTCCAGACTAAACGAGACTTCACATACCATTGTATCTTTCTCATGCAGAGACTTAACAGGGCTATCATGAGAATTTCAGATGCCATGAGACCCAAAATCCTGAGGTATTTCCTCGCAGCAACAGAAGTCAGAGTGGAAAATGCTGGAAGCAGATCTGGTTACAGATCTATTTTTTCCTGTGGGAGACATCCCAGGAACTCAATCCTGTATGACTGAGTCAAAAAAGACTTTTGAATGTTCTCTTGCAATCCCAGCTTGTGTTCGAGATCTCTCACCTACATGAGAGATTCTTGACACTGAAAAAACAACTCTGCAAGGCTCAGCAAGCTCTCTAAATATGGAAACATGAGGATACCCTGTAACCTGCAATAAGCTATAACTGGAGCTAGACTTTCTAAACACTATTGGTGTAGTGGATTTATCTTATTTAACATTTGTTTACAAGGAAAGTCAGACTTGGAAAAAAGGCAATTTTCAGCGGAGGCCCGGGGAGAAACACTCCAAGTGGGTGTCTTTGTAACGTGGGAGGAAACAGGGAGCACACGGAGGAAACAGACACGGACACAGGGAGGACATGCAGACTCTGCAGAGAAGGCACCACAGTGGAGAGAATCGAAATGAAGACCCTCTTCCTGTGAGGTGACAATGCAACTGCTGCACTACTGTGCTATCCAACAGGATAGGATAATCCAAAGCGGGAGACAGAGAACTGACAGTGTGAGCAAGATGCACAAAACCTTAAGAAACGCCTGAAGACTGGCTGAACAGGGATATAACAAGCATATTTTAAATCTATTGCTACAAAGAAACTTGAATGAGAAAGAAAAGGTAACAGGTTGTGAAGCATCATTCTGAACTTGGGCACTATTACAAACAGGTTTAAGAAAGAAAGATCCGGAACTGGCATCCAAGCATTTTCTTTTTTTGGTACTAAAAACATCCCTGAATAAAAACCTTTCCCCACCTGGGGAAGTGGAACTGGTTCTATCAATCGCTGGGACAGCATATAATGAAGGACAAGTGGAAATAAAAGTCTGGTTTGATGGATGCGGGATTACCACCTGGAAAGGAGGAATATTCTCCATCTAACATCTGGAACCTTGATGAATGATCTTCAGATGGTTTAAAACCATCTGCTGTCAAATGTATAAGTGGAGATTCAGACTTTCTGGAATAGAAAGGGGGCTGTCGGGGGGGGGCACAGACCCATAAAAAGTAATTCTGACTTCTTGGCATGTTCTTGACTGGGGGGGGGCAGAATTCTTTTTACAGCCCCCTGCCATTTCTTCTTAAAACTTCTGTTTACCTGCATTTTGTTGAGACTTCTTTTTTTTTTGCCAAAAATAGATGCTGGGTTACAGACTCAGTCAGAAAATTTGGAAAGGAAGGACTGAAAAATCTTACAGATTCACTGTATCAACTTATCCCTTTCATCACACTTACTGATCACATCTGTAGCAAAACTAAATCTTTACCCAAAAGAGAAATTAGAATTGTATTTTTAATGTCTAGGATGTTCTGACAATGCAGCCAGGTATACCTCCTCAAAGCAGCACCAGAGCCATAGCCCTGGAAGTAGTATCAACTGAGTCATATACACCCTGTAAACAATTTACCAGAAAGAGTAGGATTGGAATTAACTAAATAGTTTAGCAACAATAAGATTAATTAAAGCTATAGCTGGTGGATTAGATTTGAAAAGTGTTTAAAAACTTAAAAGATGGAGGAACTTACATCGTATCTGCCTTTTAGGGACAGATGGCTGACTGCCAGGAAAACTAAAGGCAGTAACACACATCTTTCAAAGCCAACAGAACCAGAAGAATAGGTGAAGGTTCTGGAAATCAGTGTTTTCTGAGAGACTGAAAAACCTCAGTGTTCTCCCACTGAAAATGGTGGCATATTCTGGTAGTAGTCTAACAGAAAGGGAAACCCGCACAGGGAAAATCAGTAACAGAGCTCAACTCTGAGTAACACAAATATGAGGAGAAAACCCTGCATCTGTCTCTTCATCTTCCAGTCCAGATTCATAATATTCAATATCAAGAAAACAGGTATCCCCCCCCCCCCTTTTATGCATTTTTTTTGTTTTTTTTTAGCCCGAAACTAGTTTATAAGAAGGATCAACAGACTGAATTTAACCCTAAGCCACACACAGTAAATAATGCCTGTTCAAAGAAATCCGGAGGCTTAGATACACGTTTAGTTTTCGGTTTCTTCTTGACTGGAACAATAGGGCCCAGCATGACAGCAACAGCTTCGCCAGGGATAGGAAAAACATTCTGACAAAATAGGGAAGCCTCAACCCAGAACCAACAAGAGTGGCCTAACTGTGCTTATTGATGGGACACCCCATCAGCCATAGGGGGACATAGCCAACCCTCAGTCCACAGTGACTGTAGGTACTACACCTCAGGCATCTTGGGTAAAAGAGGAGTGATGTGAAGGTACAGCCAATGGCCACAGCACAGTTACTTACCTGTGATTGAGACAGATTGCTAGCCAGTGTGTTGTGGCAAAGGTGGTTTGCTTAACTTCTTTTGGAGGCTAGAAGAAGGGCCAACAGTTGGTCCCATAGTCAAGCCAAAAACAATGCCTCTTCCAGGAAAACAAGCAGCAAAAATCCAGTCAAATTTAAAATCTTTAAACCTCACTTTTTTCACAGGAAAAAAAAAAAAAAAAAAAAGCACCCAGTGCAAGGCACTTTAAAATACTTGGCTAGCAGAAAAAAGTGAAATGAACACAATTTCGCCTCAGAAAAAAAATGTTAATTACTTGAAATTACTTTTAAAATGACAGGAAAAAAAACAGAGCACCCGTTTAAAAGTACAATATAGTCTCAGGACAGTCTGTTAAAACACAAACAAAAAGCAAAATTTTAAATAGAAGGCTTTTCCCCAGAGGGAATTTATCTACCCAGCAAAGGAACAGCACAAGCCAACCTTGGATACTCCAAAGCGTCAGAAGTGCATATTCTTTGGCAGCAGGAAAACCCTAAAGGGTGGCCACACCTGTCTTTTTGTCAGCTTAGCTGGAAATGACTGACCGCTTGGGTGCATGTAAGGTGCCCTGAAGCTTTGGAAACTGGCCAGCTGTTATATCCTTAGCAGGATATAATCCATATAGCTAAGGCTACAGCAACAGTGATTAATATGTTTTGCACCAAAACTGCAATGCACAGGCATGGATTTATATTGCTCTTACCCACTTGGTCTTGTTGAAGGTTAGTGGGGAACAAAAAAAATGGACAACCTACCTCCAACCACATTCCTGTACAAAGAGCAGCTGGTGGGATTCCCATCAGGACTACTGACACCCTCCCTTTGATGTTCTGCCCATACAGGATGTCAGAGAACTACCTAAACATGAACCCAGAGATGACCTCCATCACGTTGCTCCTGGCTGTGCTCGGATCAGTGCAACCAGTGTCTCTAAGGATACTCTTTTGAATCCATAGTTAGTATTTTTTCTAAGAAGTAATAAACTCAGCTCAATAAGCACTCAGTTCTTGCCCTTTCTTATTCATGGTTTTAAATAACTGTCAATATTACACCTGAACAGCCGCAGACCCTGGAAACTGGAGTTGAGAAAAGATCTCACAGCATTCTAAGCAACAATGATTAGACAACCAGCTGTGCAGGCAACTGGCAATGCCAAAGTCCACTACCTAGTTCTCCACAGACAGTTTTACAGGAGGCAAGCATAACCCAACAGCTTTGCAGTAAAATCTGTTGTCACCAGAATTAATAACATCTTTTAAATTCGCCTTCAGGTAGCAGGTCCAGCATTTCTGTAGTTTAGAACAAGATACTTCATAAAAATAAATAATCATAAAAAAGTGTGAAATAATTAAAAAAACATCTCTGAAACAGTAGGGAACATGCACTCTTTCAAGCCCAGAAAACTAGGTTCTTTCAGAATGAAAGAAAAAAAAAAAAAACTTGACACTTGGAGATGGGCTGCTCTTCAGTGTAGCAATCAAAACAGTGATATGCAGTTTAAATGCAAGAGAGCAAAACACCTGGGCAGAATACGGTCAATTACTGGGTAGGGGACTAACCAGGCAGCCAAAACCAGGGCACTATAAACCTCCTGCAGGTGACTCTGTGAAGAGGAAATCAGGGTGGTTTCCAACTTTTCTGCACCAGGAAGAAAGGCTCAGAAAAATCATTTTTTCAGGTGAGGAGAATGAGAAGCATCAGTCTCCTCCTCATCAACATCCAGCTCAAACATTTCCAAGGAATACTATAACAAGATGCTGGGGATGACTTCGACCACATCCTTCTCTCCTGCTTTCATGGAGATGCAGCAGTCAAGGCAATAAACAGTTCCTAGTCCCCGAGGCAAAGAAATCTACAGCCAGTAAAGAACAGGAATATCACTGTGTGGTTGGAGATGTGACTAGAGGGGATGACATGGGCAAAGCAAAGATGGAGTCCACTAAGAAACTAAAACAGTGAAAGCTATACAATGAGTAGTACTTGCACATAATGACTAGCTATCCTGCCACAGCAGACAAGGACAGCGCTAGGAACCAACTTGCAGCACAGCTCAAACATATGCCTGGCATAAAGTAGAAGACTACAGCCAAGTGGAATCAAGTGGAAGGGATGACAAGTAAGCAGAGAAGGATGACATTAGACCTGACATCAGTTGGGCAGGTAAAAGTCAAGCATGACTTCAGAGGATGGTGGGCCAACAGGAGTCCTGACACTGACGGATTTTCAGCCACCATCCAAATCTATGTCAGGAAGTACGCAAATAACTACCACTACAATGGAGAGGGGAAGCAGATGTTGAGCCTTAAGTCAAGAAAGAAGGATGACCTAGGCCTATAAGATTAGGCCAACATCAAAAAGTAGGTAAACAACAAGCCCAACATAAGACAGACACAGCCTGACAGAGTGTAGGTCGACATCTAGTCTGCCATTGGGGAAGGGGTAGAACAAACCCAGGCCTGACACTGGGAGTGCCAGGGTGACACTAGGTCTGATATTACAGAGCAGGAGCACACAAGGGATAATACTAGAAGGGCAGACAATGTCCTTACAACAGCTCCCCAAAAGCAGAGGATAAATGCAGACCCAGCAAAATTAAGAGGGGATGGGTCCTGCTGAAACATGCCGAGTCAGGTCAGTCTGCAATTCACATAGTAACTGCAAAGAATCAAGGGAAGGAGGAATCTGAGGGAACTATCAAACCCTCCTGCACCAAGGCTCTGGGCTCCGAGCTAGAGTTAGGAGCTGAGCTCATCCGAGCCAAAGCACTGAGAGGAAGTCTCAGCACTGACAAGTCGGTCTGACTATCCTCCCCAGATCCGACTGGAGAGTGTCGGCTCCGAG
>NC_056749.1:436099216-436146716 GCF_019279795.1 Protopterus annectens
GCTGGTCTTAGTTCTGTCCAGATAGTAGCGTAATTGTCTGTGCACATCCAAGGTATGTAGCAGTCTTTCCTCCCTGTTCTGTGGGTTGGGGAAGAATGTAGGTAAATGAATCACTTGGTTCAGTGATACTCTGGAGACCACTTTTGGCATAAAGGTAGGGTTAGTTCTCAGAGAGACTCTGTCCTGATGGAGGATAAGGAAGGGTTGTACTGCCATTAATGCCTGTAACTCAGATACCCTTCTTGCTGAAGTGATTGCTAGCAGGAAAGCAGTTTTCCAAGACAAGAACTGTAATTCTGCTGTTGCTGCTGGTTCAAAAGGGGGAAGTGTTAACTTTTCCAGCACAAAGTTGAGATCCCATGTAGGTAAAGGTGGTTTCCTTGGAGGTTTTACATTTTTGATTCCTCTCAAGAACTGCCTGAGTAGAGGAAGAGAGAAGACAGGAGGATCCATGTTGTATTCTGCTGAAATTGCTGATGCATGAATCTTAATGGAGGAGTAAGACAGGCCATTGTGGAACAGTTCTGCTAAATATTCCAGGATGTGTGCTATGTTTGCCAATGAGACATTTTCTCCCTTTGCTGCACTCCAAATGAGGTATCTTTTCCACTTGGCTGAATAAGTCTTCCTTGTGGAAGGTCTGCGTGCCTCCAGGATAATGTCCTTAACCCTCTGGGATAAACCTGGGTTATTTTGTTTTATGCAATATTCCAAGCAGCTAGCTGCAGGGTTTTCAAGTTTGGATGTAGGATCTTGTAGTTGTCCTGTGTTAGAAGTAAGGGACATAGAGGTAGAGGCCATGCGTGTGTCCGAGACATGCTTCTCAGTAGCGGGTACCAATGTTGCGTCGGCCAGTCTGGAGCTATCAGGATTACCCTTGGCTGATCCTCTCTGATCTTCAGTAGAACTTTGTACATCAAGGGAAGAGGTGGGAATGCATATGCTGTCAGGTTTTTCCAGCTGAAGGAAAGGGAGTCCACCCTCCAAGCAAGTGGGTGGTATGCTCTTGTGCAGAATTTCTTCAATTGGTGGTTGTGTGGGGAGGCGAACAGGTCTATCTCTGGTAGTCCCCATTTCTTTGTTATGGCTTTGAAGATATCTGGATGCAGCATCCATTCGTGAGCATCCGTGGTAGCTCTGCTTAAGGTGTCTGCTAGAGAATTTTCTTTTCCTGGTACAAATCTGGCCTGAGGTTGAATGTTGAGATTCAGGGCCACATTCCACAGGTCCATTGCCATCCGACATAGAGGATATGAATGTGTACCTCCCTGTTTGTTGATGTACCACATGACTGTGGTACTGTCGGTCCTTATCAGCAGATGACCCTGTTGAAGGAGTGGTCTGAATGCCTGGATCGCATGTTTCACTGCCAGCATCTCCTTTAGATTTATGTGTAGATTCAGCTGGTCTTGGGTCCATAGGCCTTGAATACACTTGTCCGCCATGTGTGCCCCCCATCCTAGGTCTGAGGCATCCGTGGTGATGGTCTGGCTTGGATGAGGTTTGTGGAAAGGCAAGCCTCTGTTCAACTGACAGGCCTGAGCCCACCACAGGAATTCTTGCTTCAGGCATGGAATTATTGGAATCTGGGCTTCTAGACTGCGCTTGTGTTGAGACCATACATTCCTTAGGTACCATTGTAGCTTTCTCATATGCAGTCTGGCATGTGGAACCAATATTATGCATGATGCCATGTAGCCCAGGGCTTGCAGGACTTTCCTTGCAGTAAGCCGAGTTTGTGTTGTTAATGTCATGAAGTAGGCTGGTAGTTGCTTTTGTTTTTCTTCTGTGAGAAAAGCCATCTGAGTTGATGTATCCAGTTCTGCACCCAAGAATGTTATCCTTTGGGATGGTACTAGTCTTGACTTTTGCATGTTGACTGTGTATCCCAAGGCTTGCAACAGTTGTATGACATTTTCCAAATCTTTTGTTAATTTTGCCTTGTTGTCCGCTTGTATTAGGCAGTCGTCCAGGTATGGGTAAATTTGAATTCCCTGAAGCCTGCAATGAGCAATTACTGATGCCAGGCACTTCGTAAATACTCTGGGCGCAGTAGATAAGCCAAAAGGCAATGCTGAGAATTGATAATGCTCTGATCCTACAAGAAATCTGAGGTGTCTTCTGCAATCTGGTCGTATAGGGACGTGCAGGTATGCCTCCTTGAGATCTAGAGTCACCAGCCAAAACTCCTTGCCCAGCATGGGAAGAAGCTGCTGGAGGGTCAGCATTTTGAATTTTGGAACAATGAGGTATGTGTTCAGTGCGGACAAGTCTAGAATAGGTCTCCATTGATTTTCTTTTCTTGGTACAAGGAAAAGCCTGGAGTAAAATCCTTGGCCTTGTTCCATAGGTGGTACCTCTTCTATAGCTCTCATCCTTAGTAAGTTGTTGACTTAACAACTTACTGTTTTTTGGCTTGGTGGTAGGTTTGGCATTCCTCTCTTTTTTGGTAGAGTGTGGAAGTGAAACCTGTAGCCCTTGTCTATTGTTTGTAAAGTCCATTTGTCTCCTGTAATGTAATGCCAGTTGTCGGAAAATACGGCTAGCTTTCCGCCCAAGGGTGCTTCCAGTTGTTCCCTGGTAGGCGGAACTAGAGCCAAGTCATTGTGTCTGCCCTGTGGAAGTGGTTGTAGTTGAATCTGTGGCAGTACTTCTCTGGTTGGTAGGTTGCCACTGACATCCCCTGTAGGCACCCCTAGATTGACCTCTGCCTCTGGGGCGTCTATTTCTGCCTCTCTGCGCTCTGGAGTTGTCTGGAAAGGACCAATTCTTCGAAGGCCAATTTCTGCTAAACCTCGGAGGTTGGACCTGTAAGAAATCCTTGACTGTTTGGACAGATTTTGCTTTTTTCTTCCACCTTCTCTAGAACATCCTGCGCAGGGGAGCCAAACAAACTTTGTTTCTCCATGGGAGCATCTAGGAGTTTTGACTTAACATGGTCTGGTAAGGATTGTTCTTTTAACCAGGCATGCCTTTGAATCACTGTTCCAGTCATAGCTGATCTAAAGGAAGCCTCCAGTGCATCATAGCCACATTTTAAGAAATGGTTACTGACCTGCTGAGAGTTATGTACCAAATCCTGAAGGGACTTGCGGTCTAAAGGTTCAGGAGAAGACAGTTTTTTGTTCATCTGGTCTAACAAAAATTCCTGGTACTGAATCATGTGAAATTGACAGTTCAAGGCCCTGGCCGAAAGAGTAACAGAAGTATAAACCTTTTTACCCCATCTCTCTAATGCTCTAGATTCCCTTTCAGAGGGAAGAGGGTTTTTGGCAGAGGCAGCTGCCACACCTTTAGGGCCCTGAGAAATGGTTTCAGGGTCTGCAACAGGAGCCTTATACAAATGGTAATGTGTGTCCGGGACCCTGTAATATCTGTCTGGCTTGGCAGGGGCCGGAGGAAGAGAATCAGGGGCAGTACAGGCATTATTGTATGCATCATCAACAACGGTTAGTACTGGCGGAATGGCTAAAGGCCTATGCTGTGGTAAGTGTAAAAAGGTCCTTAGCCTTTTCCTTGAATCTGAAAAATCCTGGCCCTGCCATTGGAAGTGTTCCCTCATAGCATGCAAGGTTTCCCCAAAGGAAAATTCTTCAGGAGGAGAAGCAGAAGGAATGGAGTCTTCTGCATCAGAATCCTCATAAGGAGAATATGGGCCTTCGTGAGGGTCTGAAATGTCTGAGTCATCCGAGGAATAATCAGTAGAGACAGGTTCCGGAGGTTCAGTCCTAGGCCTCTTGTCTGGAGGGGGCTGAGAGGCCCTGTCTGGGTGAGGTTGGGATCCCCTGATCAAAGAAATGAGATCCTCAGCCAGGCTGAGCATTTGAGAACTAGAGGTAGGCCTATGTGAAGGAGTTTTAGCAGGTAAGGCCTTAGAAGATTTAGCTGCTTTAGCCCTGGCAAAAGCCTTGATAGACATAGAAACAGGGGGTCTTAGCAGCCCCACGTGCAGGGGTAGATATGTCTAAAGGAATAGTGTCTGACAAATCCTGGGTGCCTGCTTCTGTAGCAGTAAATTCAGTAGCAGATTCAGCCATGCTCTGTGAGGCCTCGGCTATCGGAGGCATGCTTTCGGCCGAAGGAAGAACCGGGGGCTCGGTTTCAGCCGAAACCGAGACACTCGCGGTTGGCCTAACCGTGGTTTCAGCCGAAACCGCGGGCCGCGAGTGTCAGTCCTTTTCCTTGCGCTTTTTAGCTAATTGAGTAGTCGGAGTCTCCGACGGCATTTTGTATGCAAAAGCGGGACCAAAACTCCTCTGCAAACTCCGACCGACGTCTAAGTGTCCGTCGGTTGAAGGAAGCACAGGCTAGACAAGCTGATACGTCGTGGTCTGGGCCTAAGCAAGGAAGGCAGTAAGAGTGGAAATCCTTATGAGGTATTTGTTTCCCACAAGTTAAACAATTATTTACTTTGTCTGACATCGGCTGAGGCAAGAAAGAGTCCCCAACGGGGTACTTAGCTTTTTAGAAGTCTTCGGTAGTATAAATCTCTGGATCTGACCGACCAGCACTTGCGAACAGCTTCTGCTTCGGGCACCGCGTGGCAAGAAAGACTGAGGAAAATGGCGTCGGCTGATGCCTTTATACCCAATAAACAGCAGCTATGACGTCGGGTGAAGTGCGACATCAGCCGAGGCCAGACCCAGACTTTGGAATCCGGCCGACCGAAGGGCTGCCTGAGGCAGGACAACCCATAGGTTAGGACTGCAGATGCATCCTTGAAGGACATCATTGGTTTTCACCTGAAATAAAAATGCAGTGGCAAGGAAGCAATAAGAGCTGAACAAAATATTTAATGGATTTAGTGCTTTCATCTATCCTTTCACAATAACTTCTTCAGGATAACACATCAAAGTAAAAAGCACAATATAAAGCCTCTCCTTACAAGTTATTCTGTATCTAATTAACCAATTAACCCAAGCACTACTAACATTTAAAGTGACAAGTGCATTTTCCTATCTAAGCAATGAAGTGCAATACTAAAGTGTATACAAAATTCATCTATAAAATATATTACCATACTAAAAACATCCTAACATATAATTTTGTTTCAAACAAGACCATTCATAAAATACACTTAAAAATGCTTGTATTCCATGTAATACCAGTGGATGTATTAGTGTTATTTAAAAACTTTGTTCTGGGTAGAATTCAGATTATAGTTTCAAATAACTGGCCAGGGATACAACCTCGTTTAGCCCAGGGGGATTTGTGGCATTCACCTTCAATTGCCACATTAATTCTTTATAGTCTAAGAATACAACACTAGGCCCCCCCTCTTTCATTTGTTTTTACATGTTCCAAAACAAAGAATTTTAAATTGTGCCTGGGAAATTTACTAAGGTGTTTCGCTAATGTATTATTGTTATTGCCTTTACTTGTGTCATGTGCATGTTGGTATATCCGTGTTCAGAAGGTGTTTTTGGTTTTCCCAATATACCTTTCACACACTTGGCACAGTGCGATGTATACCACATTTTTGTAGCACAATTACTTTTGTGCCCAGGGCAAAAAGTCCCATATTGTGGTATAACTACCTTGTCGCTTTCTAGTATACATGTTTACACTGGGAACAATGACAACACTTTTTGGTGTAACCACTATCTTGGGATCCCATCCCCTCCCTCTTCTGTTCCAACATATTCTTAACACTAGTGTTCTTCTTATACACTGCACTTGGCTCATCTCCTAACTTATCCCCCACCTGTTCATCAATTTTTTTTTAACAAAAAAACAATTTTTGCAAAGTGTGTCTTTAATTTGTGGAAACTGAGGGGTAGACGTCAAAATCATTGCTCTATTGAAGGTATTTTCTTCATTGTTCACATTGTGTCCTACTCTGTTCCCATTGACTTCATCTGGTGGGCAATCTCTGTACCAAACCCCAACAATGGAAAAAAATATCCTGCCATTCTTTTATGGGTTACCTCTTGTAAGATTGGTAGCACTAATTCCCTTGGGTACCTCTCCTAACCAACATATTCAAAAGAACATCCCTTTCATACATGAATGTATCCATCCTCACTCACCATCCTTGCTAGCCTAACCCCCTGCCCTTTAACCAGTGATCTTTTTGATATATGGGGTGGCTATCAAGCCTGGTTAACCTGTCTCTGGAATGTGTAAATCTGCTAGGTAGCCTACTATGTAAAATTTTATCCGATTTTCTCACTGAACAACACTAACACTACCTGACGATTTGTTATGTTTGCTCTTCTAATCACTGAAAATATTTGTATTTTCTGCCCATCTAATCTCTGTAAATAATATATTTGTTATTTGTAATATGTGACATGTTATGATAATTTCTTATTCCATGGATCTCTTCTCCCCGGGCATCCATTGAAAATGAACATTCATCCAGACTATCCCGGTCAACAAATGTAAAATAAAATAAAATGCGATAATGCGTTTGAATATGTCGGTTTCTTGTATATTGCGAAGGCAAATTTCTTCAAATCTTGGATTTTTCTTGATCTGAATATCTTGGTAATTAATGTACTCTAGATTGGTTTCCATAGTAAACCTTAGAAAAGTAGTGTTGGTGTTAAGAAAATTGAGAAATTCAATAAGTTGGGTCCTGACTACCACCCTACGTGATCAGGATATCATCCAGGTACCTGCCATAGAATTTGCACAACTTGTACCCATCTGATGGAAAAACCTTAAGTCTGTTCCCATTGTGTCAATACTATGTTTGCGAACACTGGGGCACAAGCTGCCCCCATGGCCACTCCAGAGGTTTGTCTGAATAACCGACTCAAATAATTATAATTATTTTCCAGAATTAGTTTTCCCCTGCATGCTCACTGCAATTATAAAGCAGTCTGATGAAATCGCCCATTCCCAAACCCTTATGACCTTTCTACAAAAGGGGTAATAGAGAGTTCCTCCTTGCTTGTTGATGAGCCAGACTACAGATAAGTTGTCAGTTTGAACTGCAATATTCCCCAAGGGAAGAGCATCTTGAAAAGCCTGCGACTCTAAAAGGACTGCTCTCATCTCTCAAATTAGTCTCTTGGGGAGACCACGTCTTGGACATTTCTTCCCAAGGAATGCCACACCCCCCCAACCCAGCTGAGAAGAGTCTATGGTTACTGTGGCTATTGGTTTCGGTAGAACAAAGGGTCTTGCTCATTAAACGTTTGTCAGATTGTATCCACCAATGAATGCGTTGCTTGCAAATCAGGGTGAGTTTTACTCGAAAAGATAGGGGTTGAGACAGAATGGACCACTGTACAGATACAGTCCACTGAAAAACCTGTATAAAGAAGTGTGCGAGAGGAAATAGCATAGCATTATGACAGCCGACACTGAACTAAATGCCCGAAGCACTAACCTTGCTGGAATAGATGATGAGAGGATGAGAAGGGATATTCCCCCTGGACCTAGTTTCTGGTACCATCTTTACCTTTATACCATGTTATTTCTGTCTTGTTCTGTCCGAAAGTGTCCTAATGAATTCCAGGCTCTGAATTGGTGCCAGTTTTGATTTGGCAAGATTTACTGTCATGCCCAAAGTGCTGCAAATCTTGAGTAAATAGTTCCTGGCATGCTGAAAATGATGCCCGGAGGAGGCGGTTAGGAACCAGTTGTCTAGATATGGAAACACGTGGAATCCCTTCAGTCTCAAGTGAGCTGCGACTACTGCCATGTATTTGGTAAATACCCTAGGGGCTTTGTTGAGTCCAAAGGGCAGAGCTCTGAATTGGTAATGACTGGCTTCCAGCTGAAGCAAAGATGTCTTCTGGATTGTCTGTCCATTTTGATGCGATAGTACATGTCCTGAAGATCTATAGAGCACATCCAATCATCCTTGCACAGAAAAGGTAGAATGAAATGAACCATGACCATTCAGAACTTCTTTACATACTGGTTCAGTCTGCTTAGATCTAAAATGGGTCTGAGGTCCTGTTTTCCTTAGCACTAAAAAGAAGCGCAAATAAAGTTCCAAATCCTATCTGGTTTGGTGGGACATTCTGGGCGACTCTTTCTAGGAGCCATTGTATTATTGTGCTGCAGCCTTCCTCTGACTGGGTGGGAATGTTGGGAATTTTCTTTCACTGATAATAAGGAAGAAGGGAAAATGGTATATAATAACCTGTCACTACCACCACAGCATCAGCTGGGACTCCTTTGCTCCAGTGGGGCCTGTCTGCAGGTGTGGCCAAAAGCTTGTCAGGGAGCTTGGGAATGGGCTCAACAGTATCAGACTCCTTCCATGCCTGACAGGAAACCAGATCAAGAAGTTCATCCACCAGGGCCATTATCCAAGACGTAGACGGGCCGAAACCAAAAGCCTTCAAGAGCACAGATTATTTGAGGTAGGGGGTTTGGGATGACCAACCACCCTTCTGCTTCAGGATCTCCAGAATAAAACTCAAAAGGAGATGTCATCTGGTGGTGACCAGGGGAATCCCTCTTCTTCATCAAGATTGGTGTCTTCCATGAGAGACTCCATGGGGGAGTTTGTCTCTCTCCTCTTACACGTGCTCTTCTAGAGCACCTCTTCTGTGGTTTGTTCTGGAGAGGTGTCAGAAGAGAGGGAAAGTGCTTTTACTGGAACTGGTTGGAGACTAATTGGAAGTGGCTGTCCCTGGGAATTGGTTGACTCAGACCTAAACAGATGACAAAAAAGGGGTAGGATTCAAAATGAGGAGATGGTTCCCTCTGGACAGAAAAAGCCCTTTCCACCACCTTGAAGGCCAAGGGACCGGGGAAGCCGCGACCCACTTCCATGGAGCCAAAACCTCCAAAGAAGGTAGATCAAAACCACCCCCAGATCACAGCCTTGAGGGGAGAACTGGATCCAAACTGTTTAGGGCCAAAACTCTGAGGAGAAAGGACGGATCAGACAAAACTGGAGCAAAGTCTACCCCCCTTGGATCTGACAGACATTTTGGCTCAGAGACCCATCTTGATCAGAGGGTATTGGAGCAGAAACAGAGTGGAGGAGGAAACTCGAGACTGGAGCCTACGTCTGTTCACTAAGATGGCAAACAAGATCTGGGGCAATAGGGATGAAGTAGGGCATTATGGTTAGAGGGAGGAGCTTGAGAGTTGGATCCAGAGTCTGGTAAATGCATCCAAGTCGGATAAGAGGATCGTATCCAAACCTGTAAGCGAGGAAGAATGAAAAGGACATTATCAGATCAAGGTATTTGCCTGAGCAGATAAGGGTGGAGTCATCAGAATACTGTACCAAGGTGAAATGTTTATATGCTGTACACAGGCTGTAGATGAAAACACTGAAGAGGAAGGACCCTAAGATAGATCCTTGAGGGACACCAACTGAAACTGGGAGAAAGAATGAGAGCTCATTTTTCCCTTTAACTGCTGGGATCTATTTAAGAGACTGCTACTGAAGGTGTGTTAAAGTCTATGTCCGAGAGTTTATCTTTCAAGTTAACTGAGTAGGAGACAGTTTTTTATGCTTTAGCTAGGTCAAGAAAAAAAGGCATACACTTGGTCACCTTCATTTTTTCAAATTTTTTTTAACTGTGTGGATGAAACTAAGTAGTGCGGTAGTGGAGCTCTTGTGAGGAAGGAAGTCACTCTGGGATGGCCACAGGAGAGAATTGAGAGTTATTTAAGTTAATACTTGTTTGTACACATTTTTCCAAGTACTTTAGATAGGAAGAAGAGGATAGCAATAGGTCTGCAAGTTGAAAGCTCATTGGAGGGTCCACCTTTGTGTAATGGGAGAATGTAAAGCAAGTTAAACTGACCATAACAGTAGATCGAATTTCTCACTGCTCCTTTACCCTTCGGCTACATGGGTTGGATCCTGCCGACAACAACTAGCGAGCTTCACAAAGCTCTCTCAGACACCTACACTCGGACTGCTGATTAACTTGCCCCTTGGAGGGAAATGAGTAGCCCGAGTGCAGAGAATTTCAGGACTTTCTTGCCCATACAGGAAGAAGAGCATACTCATCCTGAACCTCAGAGATATAAACAGTAACAAATAACTTTATATCTCAACAACCAACTACACACAGAAGTGGAGAAAAGGATGCAGCAATGAGAAATTCAGACAGCTACTGTTGTGTTAAGTTGAGCTTACACAACTGTATTAAGTTCAGCACTCTCATTGCTGCAGTAGCTATTGGCTATTATGGGAAGAATGCCAAAGCTTATCCAACCTGGTAAGTGGAAAGATAAGGATCCAGGAGCCTCTTCAGTATGGTCGTAGTAAAGTCAGTCCGGGGTGTGAAAAAGAAAGCCAGTCTGCAATGTTTTGTAAAGGTATGTACAGAGGACCATACTGCTGTCTCTAGAATGCTACTAGAGTCCACCCCTTTCCAGTATGTCATCGGCAAATCCAAGGCTCTAGTAGAATGTGTCTTGATACTGCATGGAACAGATATGTCATGGTGTGAATAACCAAAAATAATATTTTATTTATTTTATTTTACATTTGTTGACCGGGCTAGTCTAGTTGGATATATAGCCATTTTCAGTAGAGGCCCGGGGAGAAAAGCTCCACACAAATACAAACAAAAACAAAAAAACCTATACAAATACAAATATATCATTACATGGTAAAAAAGGGATTAAAAACCATATGATACAGTGTAACATTTCAGAGATCAAAGACACTTCAGAAAGTTAACATAGAACATAATCTTTCTTATAGAGGTGAATAGATGCACTCTCGTAAGAGACAAGTACAATAATTTACATCAGCCTTGAGGGATTTAAGCAATACATTGAATAAAGTTTGGTTTTGTGATAGTCTTAGTTACACGACTAATTATTAAATGTTAGGAAGAAGGTAGAAGAGGAGAAAAACAGGGTATAGGTGTTGATTAGTCAGGTTTACTACAAGGACATAGCCAGTGACTTTGGAGGAATAATAATAGTGGAAGACAACCATATAGAAACAGTCTGTTTTGACATGGGTTGCCCTTTCTCTGTCTCAAAGGAAAAAACAGCTGATCTGCCTTCCTAAACAACTTGGCGTTATCAAGATAATACTTGAGCTGCCTCTGCACATCCAAAATATGTAGAATCCTTTTTCCTCGGTCCTGAGGATCTGGATAGAGAACTAGGAGATGGGATGGCTTGATTCAAAGCAAACTCTCAAAACAATTTTGGGTATACATGAGGGGTTTGTTCTTAATGCAACTCTATCCCTATCAAATACTAGACAAGGTTCACGCACCATGAGAAGTTGCAACTCAGATACCCTTCCTGCGGAGGTCAGAATAAGTAGTACCGCCTTCACATGATGAACATTAAATCAGCCTGATGAGACAGTTCAAAGGGAGACCGTTAACTTTTCATGTACAAAGTTGAAATCCCAAAAAAAAAAAAAAAAAAAAAAAAAAAAACAGCTACCTGTTTTCTTGGTGACCTCATATATAAAACCCCCTTCAGAAACTGTTTTACCAAAAACAGACAGGAAAGGAGGGCCCATGGGCAGACATGCTGAAATGGTCGCTAGATAAGCCTTGCTAAAGGAATAAGAAAGGCCAGAGGATAACAGCTCACAGAAACACTTAAGAACCAGTTGTACATAATCCCAGATAGGGCCCTTGTTATTGGCCAAGCAGCAAATGGAAAATCTTTCACACTTGCCACTAGAATACTTCCTAGTTGAAAGCTTTTTTGCCTGCTTTACTACCTGCTGAACAGTCTCATGAAACAAGGTGACTAAAAGGTATTAAAACTGAATAATCCAGGCAGATAGTTGATGTTTGGGATTAAGGTGTATCAAATTCACCTGGGTGTGCGCGAGTAAATCCAATCTGTGAGAAAGTTTGTGGTAATTGTCCTAAGCCAATTCCATATGAAAAGAAAACCAATGCTGCTTGGGCCAAAAGGGAGTTACTACACTGATTTTTGTTGAGTCCTTCTGAATCTTCAGAATTACCCTGGATATCAGTGAAAGGGTGAAAATGTGTAAAGGAACATCCCTCACCGTAGGAATGAGAATGCATCTCTTGTCCAGGCCTGCCTGCAAGGAGTCCAGGTGCCAAATTTGTTTAGTTACCCATTTTGAAAGGAGGAAAACATATCTATATTATGTGTTCCATACAACTGGATCAACTCCTGGAATATGCCTTCATTTAATTTTCATTTACGAGGATCTGTCTTGGTCCTGCTCAGCCTGTCACTACATTTTGTTCTGACATAATGTAAGAAGTTTGGGAGGGTTAAGGAGTGCTGTAGAGTTACCTCCCAAGCCACCACAGCAGGCATGCAGAGGGTAAGACCTGGCACTGCCCTGTTTACGTACCACATCACTGTGGTGTTGTCTGCAATCACCTGTAATTGTCCTGGGGAACACAAATGAGAGAGAGATTCTCTGGTATGGATAATAGAAAACGTTGTTTTGACATTTATGTACTTTGGTCTGTCTGAAGAGTTCCACAGGCCTTAGACCTTCACACCTCCATGGAAACTGCTCCCCAACCAAAATCCAAGTTGCCTGTGGATACACAAGAAGAAAAGGGAAGACCTAGACATTGAGCCATATGCCATAAACTCTAGTGCAGTTCCCTTTTGACAAAGCTCAAAACTGGAATTTGAAATTCAAGAGGAAGAGAATGTTGGGTCCCTTTAAAAAAAAAAAAAAATTCTCATGTGTACCCTCATGAGAGGAATCTCAAGAATCATACAATCCATGAACTCTAAGATACTGGGATATTCTCTTGCCAAAGTCTGAGGCCGACTGGAGAAGGAACTCAGGAAAGTCTCCTGATAAAAAAAAATCCTCCTTTTCCAGAAAAAGAAAAGCCTTTTGGTGAGAAGCATCTAGGAGGCAGCCCAGAAACACAACCTTGTTAGAGAGAGTCAAGAAGGATTTCTGCACATTTATCTGGAACCCCAGATTGGTAAAAAGAGAGGAAACCCCATAAGGACTTCTGACATCTGGGAAAAGAGACTCTGCAAAGATAAGCAAGTCATCAATATAAGGAACTATGTGAATATCTTGCAGTCTGCAATAATCTATCAGTAGAGTTGGACACTTCGTAAAACACACATACCGCTGTAGATAACCCAAACTGTGATGCAGAGAATTGATAAAGTGACACAGAGAATCTGAGACGTATCTTGATACCTGTGGCTATGGGCATGTGAGGCTAAGCATCCTTTAGACCTAATGTTACCATAAAACTAATAAAATGAATGACAGATAGACTCTCAAGGGTCAGCATTTTGAACTTTGTTTTTTCACAAACAGTTTGAGAAATGAAATATCTAGTGCCCTCCATGTAAGCTTTTTATTTGGAACCACAAACATTCTGGGAGTAAAAGCCTTTCCCCCCTTTTGATCTGAAGGCACTGGTTCTACGACTCCTAAGATCAGCAAATGTTGATGAACCTGAAGAAAAAACGTGGTTTGGTTCAGAGGATGGGGAGGAATTCCCGTCAGTACAACTGTAAACCTGAACCACTTAACAGCCAAGATTCTTAAACAATCTATTACCAAAGAAAATTATGGAGAGACAGTTTTTTGGGACAGATCCATAAGAAAGGGGGGAACAAAATGTTGGCACAGTCATTCTGAAGTATTAAAAAAAAAATAAAAAAGTCAGTTTAAGTATCCCTCCTTTTATTGTTCCCCTCCTGCCATCTCTGTTTTGTTCCCAGTTTGTCAGAAGGTAGCAGGGACTGCCTGTTTTGCCTTTTAAATGGAGTAAAGAATCTGGAAAATCTGTAATGGGGATTTGAAACATCATGAACTCCCTGAATTAAAATTTCCTTCTTTCATCAAGCAGGCCAAACAAAACTTATCTAAAGTAGAATTTAAAAACTTGCAGACTTGACTTCATCAGCAAACTTTTGGTTTCATACACATACATACCTTCTCAAACCTCTGTCAGTAGCCCTAAAACACAGCATGGATATAATCATATGCATTCTTCAAAGCACGTTTAGACACTTGGGACATATTAGGAATACTAGGATTTAGATAAAGCTACCTTCTGAAGGATGTGATGCAGAGTATTCCCTCAAATTACAATTAAATGTGGATGTAATAAGTTTTATATTGGGCAAACTAAGAGAATGTTTAAGGTTAGGTTACTTGAACATTTAAGAGATATTAGAATTAAAAAGTTAGAGAGCCCTTTAGCCCAACATTTTTGTGAACATCAGGGTGGCCAAAGTGATAGTCTTCAAGCCACTATTTTGCAACGGGTAGCTGTTGATGAACTTGATATAACCGTTGTTAAAAAGCTACTTTTAAAAGAAACAATTTTTATTTTGAAGTATAATACTTTGTTACTAAAGGTCTGAATACAGACTGCTGCTGGAGAAGTTATTTGACTTAATATTTATTAATTAATTGGTGGATTGTTTTATGGTTTAATTAACTGTTACTATTTAAACTGCTTTTTGTGTATGATGGGGTACTCCTTGAAGGCTTACTGTGGCTGAGGCGCTAGAGAAATAAACGTTTTTTCATTAGCTTGGTCGTTTCGTTTTGTGTTGCAGCAATTTGTCTACTCGTTGTTTGCTATATTCGGTCCGAGATCTCTTATGGCCAGTGATCCAGCTACAAATATTCCACGCATTTTGAGAGAGGATAGTGGCGTTACCTCTCAGCGGACTATTGATGGTTTTCTCAATATTAATTCTGACCGTGCTATTGACCGATCCAAAAGGAATACAGGTACTGATGGTGGTGTGGATATTCCAGTATGGGAGCGTTTCTTGGCTGAAACACGTAGCAAACGAGTTACCAATCCTTTTGCCAATATTGGTAAATGCTCCATGGATTTCCCGACGGAAGTAAAAACCATGACTTCTAAACTAACTTAATGAATAAGGAAATGGCTACATTTTACAATTATAATAGCTTGCAAAGATACCTAGATTTGGACATTATTCCAAGAGGGTTAAGAGCTGTTAAATTTCCCTCTGAACCATTTAATACTGCATGTTCTACTGATAAGGCGTTTCAACAAAAATGGGAATGTGCAGCGCATCAGTGTTCTAGAGAATGGATTAAAATTTTGGTTGAGAGAGATCATATTAAATTACTCAACCTAAAAAAAGATATTAATATGGTTTGTAATAGTATAGCAACAGTATTGGACAGATCGAGACTGGAGTCCTGTTTACGAGATATTCAGGATACAGTTAATGTGCAAGAAAAGAAAGTAATTGAACAGAAGATGTATAAAATTCAAAGAGACCTCCGTGATTTCGAGAGAGGAAGTGTTTTTTTTGCACAGACCCAATCAACGTTCATGTTCCATAGCCCGCCCACCTAATGTTCCTAGCGGGGAGAGAGACAGAACTGTTAGCACATCTAGTGCTGATATACCGGGTTATTTGCAGGATAGACAACGTAATGACATTGGTGCTAATGATTTTCCAGCTTTGCCATCCCCAGCTGATTAACTATTCTTTCCGGAGCATTTTCGTCCATCATGCGATTATGGCAAACAACAAAAAAGAAGTTCCTAAGGTCCCCTCCCCTCAAACTAGGTGTATTAATATATAAAACTAGAAACTTAAATGTATGTGAATTATTGGTTTCTAAAATGTTTAGACAGGGCATTTGTATTTGACTGAATACGGATTTGATATAGGTGCTCCCTCACTCTGTCCTTTAGCCGGTTTCACCGACATAGAAGGCAGGACAGGAAGAACATAAAGCGAGAGAAATTGGAGGTGAATATCCACAGTTTTTATTTAAAAATAAGAAGAATTTACATAGACTTTTATGTTATACAAACATTACTTCTTTTTATGAAAATAAAAATTTTTTAGGTACTAAACCATGTAATAAATGCAATTTTTGTCCTTATATATGCGATTAGAACATGTTCATACATCCCAATACATCTCAATTTTTTAGTTTTGATGTTTGTGCTAATTGCGATACGGAACATGTGGTTTACCTCGCTTTATGTTCTTCCTGGCCTGCCTTCTACGTTTGTAAAACCGACAGAAGGCTAAAGGACAGAGTGAGGGAGCACCTATATCAAATCCGTATTCAGTCAAATACAAATGCCCTGTCTAAGCATATTTTAGAAACCAATAATTCACATAAATTTAAGTTTCTAGTTTTATATATTAATACACCTAGTTTGAGGGGAGGGGACCTTAGGAACAACACTGAAAGAAATGAAACTAACTGGATTATCAGACTGCAAGCACATATACATCCTGGTCTTAATGATAAGGTCCCTATAACACCAGCCCTCAAAAGCAGGAGGTTTTGATTTAAATAATTTTGAAATACTTTTTTCATTTTATAATAAACTGCTTTAGTTATGGACTAACCAAGTTTTATTTATGTATATGCATACATATTTTTTATACTTCAGCGATGTTTATTTAAAACATCAATACTGTATAATAATAATCTGTATCCATTAAACTCCTTGTATAGATATATATTATTTATTCACTGCTTATTTAATATGTATATGAACTAATTATGATATCACCATCTAATTTAATAAGTAATTGAAGGTGTTCCTAAAAATATATATAAGGCGTGTCTTTAACTGCTTTATATCTTTATGGTTTGAAGAAGCCACCTTGGCGAAAGCGCTTACCAGATATCCGTTAATAAAAGACTTGGTCTTCCTAAAGAAGTTGCGACAGTTGTTTACTGGATTGGATTTGTCGTGTATCCTTGGTCTGAAGAGACTCGTTATATAATGTTTGTTACCCTCTATATGGTTTTGGACTGAAGAGACTCGTATGCTGTTTGCTACCACCTGCATGGTTTGGTCTTGAGCAGTCCCTTATTTTATGATTTTATTTCTTTGTTCTTTGCTCAAGAGCGAATATTTTCCTGTGGTACTGACTGTTATCTGGTTTAATTACATAACAAGCAATAAAGGAATATATAGGATGGATAGAAATACAATAAAATACATATATGGAAATTTTCATGTAGTATGGCAAGAAACTAATCAGAAATATGGTAAGACTAAGGTCAATACATTGCTGAACCAAGGTACTAAGCATGAAGTAAGTAAATATACAGATAACTTCCAAAGTTGTGTGAACTTTGGAAGTTAATAAATAAATTAAAAGAACAGTAATAAGGGATTATGGGAACTGAGTGCAACATGAGCTAACCAGTATGGAAAATGACGGGGAAAAAAAATGTGTAGGTAGTAGTAAGAGAGAGCTAGAACTGATGCAGTTAAGTTACGTTATCCCTGAATATTTCTTTGGTATTATTGTAGAGCGTGACAAAATATTTAAGCTGTTTCTTGAAGGCATTTTTGTCTTTAAGTAGTCTAAGGGCTAAAGGGAGTGTGTTCCAATTTTTTGCAACTGAGTGACAATAGAGTATTTTCCCACAGGTTTTGTTTGGCTTATGAAGTTTATCCGTCAGGAATTAAGTTTGAAGGCGAATGCTGTTTCTGTGAAAACTCAGAGCCGATTCTTCTCGAAGCAGCAAGAAAGCAATAAAATTGTCTACATTCTGACTAACGGGCTAGCCAATCAGCAGTCACAATGTAGGTGTGGGCAAAAGCCACAGTCTTCGGAAGATGACCAGCTGTATCCTGGGCAGGATACAACCCATACAGCCAAAGTCCACTGGAGCAGTGGAAATGATGAACATCACTTTTTTCCCCACAGTAGAGAGACATAGGATCAGTATAGGTTTATAAGAATAACATTACATCACTTTAGAGTACCTGTACATCATTCATCACAGTTGCACAGTAAAACTATTTATGTACCAAGAAAAGAAAAACAATTGTATTATACTACATATACATCACTGGGCACATACCATATTACTGTGTAAAATGAGCATATGAAAGAGCAAAGCATATGAAAGAGCAAAGCAAGGCAGTACAAGTCAAAGAGGCTAGGTTTCAATCCATAAAAAAATGTGCAGAAGTGGGAATACCTAGAATGAATACAATTTTTACTCTTGCAGTGCACGCAGTTCTCTCAACAAACAACATATATCAGCATGATTAAACTTTCAAACATCACAGGAACAGTGTAGGTTAACATTTTTTCCCATCATAACAGAAAAGCGTATGAAGAAATGTAAAACAAACAAATACAGCTTTGTAGCAGTGGAATGTCTTCACAGAAACTTAAACATTAGTGGCAGGATGAAGAATCAACACTGTCTCGCCATCTCAGAGGGCATTCTGTACCTTAAAAATGGTAACTCGTCTAGCATCAGTAATCTCTACTATGGTGTCTCTCATAAAAGCTCTCCTTCCCCCAAATTTATTTTTTAAGTTTTTAACTTCTGTTATTTAGGACCCATGTTTAAGTCAGTTTCTGCTCGTTTGAACCGAGCTGAACGGTGGTAAACTACCAGCCACAACTCTGAGCTGAAATACCAGACAACTAGAGACTTCAGAGCCTCCCAAAAACCATAAGTTGCCTGTTTTTTTGTTTCGTTTTTTTTTTTGCGCTTGATTATACCGTTTACTGCACTGTTGTGTTCTCCTTATTTAATACTGTATTTTAAATACTGCAACTAAATCGCACTGCTTGTGCTGCATTTGTCTGCCTTACTGTGCCTGCCAAATCTTATTTTGCTGCTGTTTTCACTGTTACAAAGCTTTTTTTTTTTTTTGCTGTTTGCAAAGCAACTGTTACTGCTTTCACTGTTTGCCAAGCATCTGTTCAGTTTGTTCTGCTTTCCCACCAAGCAGTGTTTTAAATAACCGGTTTGCCGTTTAAAACATTCTTAGTGTCTCACTGCTGTTTAAAACATTTTTTTAGTGTTTCCTGCCTAAATAAGTGTAACTAGCAGCTGTAGCATAGTCCAGATATAGGTTTGCTGCATCTGGGTCTGTTTATAGTGGTTGTTGTATTCTGAGCACATTTTCCAAACCATCTTTGATTGGAAGAGGTCCTTCTGCATCCTTGTGAAGGAAGTGCACTGACTGAAACCTATCTGGCAAAGGGTGACTGGTCTAGGGCTTGGAGTAAGCATCATAAGTGGTTCTTTTGAATTTTTTACAGTTTTTTTCTTTTTTTTTCTTTTTTAATTAAGTTTTAGTTTTTAGCTTTTAAGTCCCACGTTTGAGTGGGTTTCTGCTTGTTTCTGCAATGCACAGCAACTCACACTGCCAAACAATTGCGTGCCACAGCCAGACAAATAATTTCAACAATTTTCCCCTTAGATACAGCTGTAGTACATTAATGTAGTCCTCATATTAAGTACACATCTGGTCTAAGTAGTACTGCTAGTGAGTGGTGACCTATTAAACCACCAGCCAAAACCCCCATCAGAAATGCCCATCTACAGAGCACCTCCTAGATCAGTCCTGAAAGCATCCCTTTGTGATAATTCCTCAAACCTAGCATTATGGACAGTTGGACTATCCTTATTTCTCCTGCTAGCCTTGTTGATTTGGGTTTTCTGAGGCAGTGTAGCAACTGCCTCATGTACACAGACAACCCTCTACTAATAACTCACTCTAGTAGAGAGTGCAAAAGATGCATCTTCACCGGGAATCTTGAATCTCGGCTTTCTTGAACTCAAAACAGTTACACTAAAGAGGTTGTCAACTCACCCACCACTATTCATGCACATAGAGCCACTACTCACACACAGTATGCATCCTACACAAAATCAACACACTCAGATTCTCTCAAAACACTTACCAAAACACCAGAGACCTCCAAAACAAAATACTGTTGCAACTAACAGTTCCCACAGCACCCAAGACACACAGCAACACCAGTGTCTCAGCTACCAAACCCTTAAGGCACAACACTCAAAAAAACAAAATGTTCCTGTCAATGAAGACTCCACAGCGAGACACATGGATGTCCCAATCACCAGATTAGATTAGGAAAAAAAAAAAAGTCAAGGTTAGCTGCCTGTCTGGTGCCAGGCTTGGTCAGATCATGCATGCATTCAAGTCTCTCGGCAAGAAGTACCATTATGACTCTGCCACAGCTCATGTTGGAGTAAACGACCCGAGACGTACCTCACTAGACTACATGAAGAGACATGATTCAGCTCTCTCAGTATGTGTTCCAGGCAGATAGGTCTCTAGCCCTGAGCAGCATATTACTCTGACCTAGAATGATGCCACAGTATAAACAAAAAATTATCGATTTCAATAGTGGGCTTAGTTTTTGGTGTCATTCAAAGGAGATCCCGTTTGTCAGCCTGGGATGACCGGGTCAACAAACCTCAGTGCTTTGCTTGACACGGTCTGCACCTGGTACCACTAGGCTTTCTGCTGCTAGCAAAGGCTCTTGCCTCTCTCATAGTGCCTCTTTTAGGCAAAGTCTCAAAAACAAAATCGCCGACATGAAAATTGCCATCTATAACAAAATAAAGGTTATGCTGCTAAACCAAAACTGCACACCCTGGAAGCACTTCTGCCACTGGAGGATGTAGATGTTTGTGCAGTCACAGAAACCTGGTTGAAGGCCTCAGAGTACACATGCCTTGCAAGGCTACAATGCCTTCAACGCATTCAGACTGCAAAATGAACGTGTGAGAACCAAAGAAGGTAGTTTTTCTATCTATATTAGAAAATTCACCTCACGACTAGTACTAGCTAGCCTGGACAACTCCATGGAGTTGCTCCATGTTCAGATTATTGAAGACCCCCATTCAAGTCACAACTAGTTACAGACACCGTCCATGGATCATGATGCGCACAAGGCCTACTTGACCAAACTGGAGTCAATCCAAATATTGTCAAACTCCCTGGTCATGTGGGATTTCAATTATCCCACCATCAAATGGAAAACATACTCTAGCCCTAACTCACTAAAGTTCCTTGACTTTGTTAACTCAAATGCCCTGGAACAAACTGTACAAACTCCAAGAACAAACATACTAGACCTGGTCCTCACTAACATGATGGACAGATGCACCACTGCATCTATTAGACTCTCATTAGTTAAATCTTACCACAAATCAGTCACCGAACTGGCATCAAACACCAGAACTCAAAGGATGAAGTCAGACTAAAATACTTCACCAAAGCAAATTAGACCCTCCTAGGAAAAGTCTAAATGCATTCCAAGCCCCAACCCCAACTAAGTGGTAACTACACCAAAGCTTACAGTAAAGTACAATCACTTGCATTAAAAAAAGTGTACAGACTCGGCTGTTCCAGAGAGAATCAAAGCCAGAGCCCAAAGCAAAAAAAAAAAAAAGCCACCCTGGTGGACATCCAGCATCAAACACAAAAGGTTGCTGTCTAAGAAAACTAAGGCAAGGCCCCAACAATTGAAAAGCACCCTCCTCACCCTCAGCAGGCAAGTAAGACAACATGTCAAATACATTAAGGGTAACGGAGAAAAAATTAATCACAGACAAGGATAATCATAAGGCCTTTTACAGCTACGTACATAGCTTAAAAAGGTAGGACCAAAGCATGTGCCAAACTAGTGACCAACGGTATCACACACACTGATCCCACAGAGATAGACAGCAAACCTGCTAGCGGACAGACTTGGCAAAAATCCCTCCACCACCACACTTATCACAAACCTTGCCCGCTACTCCCTTCCCCACCCTACATATCCGAAGAGCAGGTCATTAAAACCTTGTTCTAAGGCAAAAAACACAGCCTCCATGGGACCAGCCGGCATCCCAGGCTGTCTTCTAAACAAACTAAAACAAATTAGATCACCATTAAGTACTCTATTCAATCACAGCCTAACCACTGGCTTTGTTCCTGTGGAATAGAGAACAGCAACAGTTATTCCCCTCCACAAAGGTGGCTTAGCAACAGACCCATTAAGTCTGACCAGCCTCATCTGTAAAAATCATAAAACAAATCATCACAGACCTCATAAAGAAAGATATAGAACAACCTCCATACCTTGGATCCGATCCAATTTGGTTTCATCAAGGGCAGATCCTGCCCGTTAAAACCTGCTGGATTTCTTTGAAAATGTGACCAGGGCTGGATTTCTTTGAAAATGTGACCAGGGCCACAGCCGAGGGCAAATTTGTGCACACAGCATACCTCAACTTGGCAAAGGCCTTGGATACAATCCCACACTCAGACACTATCGATAAACTTAGCAAACAATGTAAATCCCTTTGTTGTAAGATGGGTTGCTCAACTGACTTACAAACTGGTCACACACTATCAAAGTGGGTCATTCCGCAACAACCTGCAGACCTGTCACCAGTGAGGTGCTACAACAATCAGTGCTGGAACCCTTACTGTTTGGTATATACTTCTCAGAAGGTCAGGCCAAAACTAAGGGGCTGTGACTGCCCAAGTCTGCGGATGACTGCAAATTGGGTGCAATCAGTGAATCCCCAAATTATGTCAGTCTACTTCAGGAAGGTCTTAGGCAGACCAACGACTGGCGTCTTAGTCAAGGTCTCAAAACTGAATGCAAAAAAATGCATCATCATTCCCTTTGGTAAAAGCAATGTCCCTTCAAACCATATACCCTATGTACCTACGAAGTGGTAAGATATCTGGGATCAGAAGTAGACTACGACCTTAACTTTTACCACGATGTATCTACTATAGTAAGGAAGGCTTTCTAGGTAACACTATTTGCTCTAGAGGCAATGCCTTTCCTACGGAGGTTATAATCTCTCTATACTCGTCACTAATCAAGTCCATAAACAAGTATAATGCCTCTTTCGGCATGTACCATACAAAACACCTGCAGCAAATGGAGAAACCTCAGAGGCTTCTAAGAAAATCAAGGGAACTCCAGCACGTGCCTTACACAGACTGACTAAAGTCCCTGTCACTATAGTCAACATCATATAGACTTCTTAGGGAAGACTTGTGCCTGGCTTACAAAGCCATCTCCAACCCAAACCTAATGAATTTGCTGCACATACATAAATCAAACAGGACTAGAGCTACCCGTTCCAGAGACCTAAACATGGCCTGCAACTTTAAAAGGATATGCTGGAGGGAAAGACTCGTCTCCCAGCGACTGCCGTGGCTTTGAAATAAGCTGCCAATTCATGTGAAGCAGAGCACCTTTATGGCACTGTTCAAAAGGAAAGGAACCTGGACGACTGGATGGGGCACAGTAAATTCTTACCAGGGATAGCAATCACAACCCTCCTGGACATGGGCAGTCATTAATAAACACAATCCTGGAGATTGACTAGACCATCTATGGCATCACATTAGGATGAAACGGCTAAGCCTGAAATGACTTCCAGGTCGAGAGCCTAGTAACCTCCTATGATCCTAATTCTATTGTCTTAAATTATAAGATCACCACTTTCCCACGCTCCTGCATAAAAGCCTCTCATCTCTTTTATACCACACTCACATACATAGTTCAAAGTTTCTCATGCATCAATAAAAATGGCTGCCCCAAATGAAAAGAAAACTTTAAAATGGGCTGGGTATAACATCTTGAACTTAAATTCTGTTCACAACATTCGTCCTTGACTACCAGGTACTGGGTATGCTTTTTTTTTTTTAAACAAATCTAAACTAAAGACCTACAAAACATGTGTTCACCTATTTTACCTTGCTTCCTGAGCAGATACAAAAGTGGATATTTTAAACACAAAGTTTCAAAACACACTGAAATATGCAAAGGACGCCGGTCTACCACCACTAGCCAATCCAGGCACCAACTTGTCCTTCATGTTTATGGCCAGTCATTCCCTTGTTTCTCTGCAACTCAATTACACTCATTCTCGTGGTCCTGTTCTCTTGCACAGTCTGCACATGTCCAGACAGTGACAGCTTCACTTCCAAACTACTGAAGTGTTCCTTCACCTCCATGCACACCTGCTGCAATCTGATCATTTAGTTTATCAATTTCTTTACCCCTCATCCTTTATATACAAATTCCCCCAATTTTCTGTTAGCCTTTTTAATTTCAACTAGGATCGTCTACAATGATACTACTGCCACGTCAACAACATCTGTCTACATCTCACATTTAGCAAATGATTAGTCAATGCTTCCAAGTTTTTGGCAGCTCTGGGACACACTGCTTGTGCCCCCCCCCCCCCACTTTCTCTACAATTTTCAGCACTACTGACGTCTGTGGAAAAAATAAATATTACTTCTTAGCCCACCCATTAAAACTAATTGTTTGAATGATCTGTGCATATATCCTTCTTTCCAAGGTACTGTGAAATTTCTCAATCCAGTCTACTTTTGACAGACATGGAATGCCTGGCTGAACTGCAACCATGGAAAAGGTCCAACTGGAGATAAAAGTTGTTTAAGACATCCACCCAGTGTTTCCGAGTTAAATCTAACTTCTATATTGACCCCACGGACAGCTAACACCAGTCAAAGAGTTCACTAAGCCCCTTGAATCCAAAACTGATCTTCGGTCCTAGGTCTTTTTTGGGGCAATAAAAGTACAACCCAGAACAGTATCCTACCCATTTCTGGTCTTGTGGGAACTCATTAACAGCTTCTTTTGGATAGAGGCCGACCTTAATCCGCCTTGCACAAAATATTTTTTTGACAGGGTGGAGTGGAAATTGAGGGAACTGACAATGAGACAGGCTAAGACGAAGATAATTTTGCATCCCTGGATATTGCATACTGTAGCCCTTATCCATCTATCTGCTACATTTTCATTCAGAGAGAGAGAGAGAGAAAACCAGGCCCGTGATTGCCTCCAAAGTGGACAGTCAAGTCTTCAGGATTGTCACTGTCCAGCTATAACTGGAGTTTAGACTCCTTGAGTTTGCTGAGAACCTCTGCCTTTGGGCAAGCAACTTTGCTGGAAGCTGCCCTTCCTATTGGGTTTTGTCCTAGTTGCATGTTGAAGTTCTTATGTACCAGGTCTGAAGTACATTTGGTGCTGGTTCCTCCACAGCCTTCAAATGTTGCACTGAAGCCCATAGCTGTGAGGGCCTTGCCATTTGTTTCAGTATTTTCACTGTATGCTTTAACCGCTGGACCAAATATGGATGTACATGGCAAAATTTGGTCTATAAAAGATCACCTTGTTGTCCTCTGTGAACTTCGTTATAAAAGACCATGGGTATTGGTGCACTGAAATATTAGATCCACAACTCTGAACATCTCTTTTGAGACGCAATAGAAAATATGCATCTTAAGGCTTCAACATGCTTGAGGTGTTTGGAGACAGTGATACTAGTTTGCCTTTTTGCTGGTCTATTCAACAACCCTTCAGCTGTATGCTGCATCTCATTAGTGATGCCTCAATTCAAATTCATCATATGTGTAAGACAATGTAGCACCTAAAAACTGAAGGTGGTGCAGATGCAGGCATGCATGCTTTTCTAGCATCATTCCGATTTCCTTATCTGGAGGATGGGTAGCAGGGATCTAGGGAGTAAAAATTAGTAAACACAAAAGTAAAAAAAAACAAACTGCAAAAGCACACCAAACAGCTACAGTCCCACAGAAAGCAGGCTGCAAGTCCACTGTCATTTACTTAAAAGTTTAATGTGATGTGCACTTTCGTCCACAGAACTAAAAGACTTCAAATAAAAAACAGCTAAGATAAACAGTTTAAATATCCCTTCATCTCAAATCACATGCCATACAAGATGGTGACATCACAAAATCCTAAAGCGACAAGCTCTAAAATCTCAAACATATACTTGATTTAAGTAAAACGGATTTAAAATACTATGAATACTCAATGATTTAATTACAATTTATACTAGATAATAAAAAAATTCTGAACTGCAGACACTTAATAAATTACTAATAAGTAGTAGTATTACTGCAAAATTCATCTCAATAATGCTTTCAGTTTTAAGACACATCTAATAGAGGAATATTCAGTCCTGACCAGTTATAGACATTCAACAAAGTCTGCCAATGTAATTCTCACATTTCTGGTTAACTTTTTCTACTATCATGAATTTAAAAATAATGCTCATGATACATCTGGATGCGTTTAAAAAAGTGTGCTGGTCGTTTTACTTCTCTTAATGTCATATTCATATGCATGTTCTTAGTTTTTATTCTGTCTTCCTATATAGAAATACAAAGCTGACATAAAGCAACATAAACTACTCCTGTAGTGTCACAGTTATATCTCTCTTCCAAATGGAATTTATTACCAAGTATAGTGAAATAATCCCGTTTTGATGTTTTTGCAAAAACTGCAGTGTTCAAATTTTTTCATACCAAGGATGACTTTACAAGTTTCATTACCATTTATGGTCTCAAACGTATTTTTAAAATGAGTTCGCTTACAGTAAACAATTATAGTTTTTTCCCCTCACCTCGTCTTTCACTTGTATATCATCCCCCATAAGTACCCAGTTTTTATTCAAAATCCAACTAAGTACTTTCCAATTGCTGTTAAAATGTAGCAATAAAATTACAGAACTTATTCAGTGGTATTAATGCTCTTGCCTATACTGTGGGTTCTGTACTACTAACATCCACAGTGTTGTCAGCGTTAAGGACTGGTTTAACATGCCCTGTTCTTTTACTCTGGACTTCCTGTATCAGATCTGGCAATAAAGCTCTCTGGATACCCTCTTTTAGTGAGCATATCCCTAAGTTTATTGGTTTCCTCTTTAAAAAGTGAAAGTCTAAGGTGATCATATGCGCTGTTCTCACCAACTGTCCCTTTACCGCTGCTCTTTTTTTTTTGGGGGGGGGGGTTAGGGTGTGCACTAGAGTAAAGTAGGAATGAATTAGAATATGTGCTTTTTCTAAATATAAGGGAAGTGTACCTGTTCAAATTATCTTTCTCCAAAAGTACATCTAAGTAAGCTATACTCTCATGTGCTACATTGTGGATAAAAGGTCAAAAATCAGTTGCATTGTTGATGTATTCTAAAAATAAAGGAATATCTTCCTCTTTGTCCTTCCACACTATATCATCCAGGTAACGTACATATAATTGTATGGAGTTATAAAATTCAAGACCAAATATATGCCTATATTCCCATGAAACCATAACAATGTTTGTGAATAAGAACCCACATAGGGAACCTACTGCCACCCCACTTTTTTGCAGGTAGCATTTCCCCTCAAAAAATGTAATTGTTACTCAAGACCATCTCAAAAAGTCCTTCATAAAAAAATATGGTCTCCTGTGGCATACCTCAATGAAATAAAGATTGTGACCCATAAAATACCTACTTGCTGAGGAATTACTGTATACAAGTCTTTTACATCAATACTTGTTAAAACATCATTCCTATTACATACAAAGTTCTTAATTTTATCCAGAAAGGCCCAGGAGTCCTTACATATGTGTGCTTCTTTTATATAGTAGGGAGTTTAATTTCTCATCCAGAAATTTGGCACAAGCTGAAGTGATGAAATTCTTGCCATTCACTATTGGGTGCATAAGGGGACTCATGACATCTTTATGGACTCTGAATAAGGTAGGAAATCACTTGGAACACCATGTTTAAAGTAATATTCATTGATATATATTCAGTTATTGACAAACATATCTTTTAAATTGCTTACTTATATTCCTGTAAGCACCACTCAGCTGGTTCCTAGATACTAGTTCGTATGTATTCTCATTCAAAATTCCTAGTATTTTGTTACTATAATCAATCTTATTCATAATAACTAACCCACCCCCCCATCCAGTTTCACAATTCTAATTTTTTGCTGTCTTAGGAAGTTCAGCTGATCACGTTCCTCTACACTTGTTAATCTTACTTCAGCGACTTTTTTTTATCATTGTATTTCTTATATCCAATATCCACATTTTTTCAAATAATTGCAAAACTGGATGGAGGAATGGGTTAAATGTACTAGAAACTCTTACAGCGTTCAAGGTATCTGTAATATTATCAGGGAGTTAAGTCTTAAGGCTACTGCCAAGATTAAGCTTCAGGCTTGGATGCCTCAAAGCAAAAGCCCAAGAGTCACAGAAAGAATGGAGTCTGCCCGTTTAGGAAGAAGTTTCAACAAAATGGGGTTTTCCATGCCACTTTAATGGCATTCTTGATTAAGTCAACTGAATGAGGTACTACCCAACAGGATTTCTGAGTAGACCTACAGACCTTCCTCTGCATAAAAGGATACTTGGTCAGTGAGCAATCCCCTCACTACTGCATGAGTGTCAGGAATATCCCAAAACCTTGAATCATCTGGGGAGAATAAAAAGTAGCGGGCATTCTCCTGGCCCCATATATGTGTTAGAAGAAAACCCTGAACGAAGTAAAGCTGTCCCCTCTTAACATGGGCCAAGAGATCATAAGAACAGGAAGGGATTCATTAGAAGAACAGATACAGATTCATTTTGCTGTAGATGCCCTTGTGGGAAATTCCAAAGGAGATAGACCTTCTGGTCTGCTACTGAGAAACATAAGTTGGAAGGCCAAATGCTCAGGAGCAGGATGGTCCATAGCTTATGCTGGTTCCCCCCATCTGGAGCACGACACTGAAGAGAACTACTCAAGGCTACTGCTTGGTTCAACACAGTGCAGCAGTTGACAGAGTCTAATGCCAAGAGTCTGTGCCAAAAACACCTGGCTTGGGCACGTCAGGCCTGATCAATGCCACGAGAGCTGAGAACCCAAACCTGACACAGATACCAAGTGTACCCTTGCCACAAAGAAAATACAGTTGTGCAAGTAAACTTACAACAGTAAATGTTAAAATGATCACTGCTGGAGGAGCCTAAGTTATATCGGGTGCAGCCAGAAAGCTTCCAAAGTGTTAAGGCACCTTCCAAGCGCCCAAACAGTCAACTCAAACTCAGCTGACTAAAAGACATGTTCGGGTGCAAAACCATTTAGAGCTTTCATGCCAACTGAGAGGGGGAGGCTATGTCCTGAGGGGGACATTGCTAGGATAAGAAAAAAAAATGACATGTGCATACAATGGCATAAACACACACACACATATAATCAAAAGACAAGGGGTGCAGACAGCAGCTACTGCAGCAATAATCAAACATCTGCTGTTCTGGTAGGTTTACTTACGCAACTGTTACTATGTTCTTCACAATGGTCACTGCTACAGTAGCCTAAGCTACATGAGAGTCCAGAAACCCCTGGAGAATGGCCCCTAGCAAAGCCTATCCCAGACCAGGAGAAGGAATTAATTTATAGTGCAGTATGTACAGAGGACTTAGTTGCTGCTTCTAGAATGAAGCCAAGTCCTCCGTGCCTTGACACTGTCTGGAATACTTTTGTTGTAGTGGGAACAACAAAAGGTAGTAGCCTGAGTCAACAATTTGGAAACGGACTGCTTTGGCACAGGCTGTCCCTTCTTCTGACCTTCACAAGAAAATAAATTTGTTCTATTAAGATAGTAATAGAGCTGTTTGTGGACAAGG
This sequence comes from Protopterus annectens, assembly GCF_019279795.1. Classification (NCBI taxonomy): domain Eukaryota; kingdom Metazoa; phylum Chordata; order Ceratodontiformes; family Protopteridae; genus Protopterus; species Protopterus annectens. The sequence goes on from NC_056749.1 coordinate 436,128,359, forward strand.
TATTAAGTAGCTTTTCACCCTCATTTTTGGGTTCTGGAAAGAAAACAGGGAGATGGATAGTTTGGCTAAAACTCAGATACCACTTTAGGTATAAAAGAATAAATTAGTTCTCAAAGAACTATGAACCTGTGAAAAAAGTCAGATAAAGCTGACCTGCCATAACAACTTGCAACTCAGATACTCTTTCTTGCAGTGGTGACAGCAATCAGGGAAACTGTTTTCCTTGCTGAAAACCTCAAATAAGCCAAATGAGTCATATCAAATGGGTCAACTGTTAGCTTTGCTAACACAAAATCAAGATCCCAATGAGGAGCCATCAGTTTTCTGGCAGACTTTGTATGCAGTACCCCTTCCAGAAACAGCTTCACGAGACTGCACTGAAAGGAGGAGATCCATGGGCAGACATGCTGAAATGGCAGACAAATGAACCTTGAAAGAGGGGTAAGACAGGCCATAGGACAGTAACTCATACAAATACTGTAAAACCAGAGAAATACTAGCCATGAATAGGTTCTGGTTGTTTGGCTGTCACCAACAAGAAAACCTTTTCCATTTCCTTGTATATGACTTTCTGGTAGCAGGCTTTCTTGCCTGCATTAGTACCCTGCTGCATATCCTCAGAAAACAGGTGCCTAAAAGGTATTAACAACTTATCATGCAAGCAGTCAGCTGAAGTTGTTTGGGGTCGGGATGCATCAAACAACCCAATTTTGTGGGAGTAAATCCAGTCTGAAGAAATTTGTGGTAATTGCCCCTGGTCGGTTCCAAAAGGGAGAACCACTGCTGTCTGGTCGAGAAGGGAGTCACCACAATGATCTTTGGAGAATCCCTCCCCCACAATCTTCAGATATACCCTGAAAAAAAAAAAAAAAAAAAAAAAAAAAATCAGTGGAAAAGGTAGAAAAGCATAGATGAACATTGCTGTCCAAAGAAAAGAAAAGGCATCGGTCTTCCAGGCCTTCTTGCATGGAGTCAAGAAGCATAATTTGGCCAGCTGATTCTTCAGAGAGGAGGCAAATTGGTCTACCTGAGGAATTCCACATAGATGCATCAAATCTTGGAAGACGGCCCAATTTCATTTCTATTCATGAGGTTATGCTTTGGTCCTGTTAAACTTGTCTGCCACATGATTTTATTCAAACAGAATGCAAGACGTCTGTAAGAGTGAGGCTGTGCTGTAAAGCTATATCCCATGCAAACATGGCTAGTCTGCATAGGGGTAAGATGCGTTTTCCCCTTATTTGTTTATGTACCCCATCACAGTGGTATTGTCCAACTACAAAAAGTGAACCTGCGGAACAAATATTTGAAGAGTTGAGAACCTTGATAAGACCCAGCATATCTTAGGTTAGTGTGCTTTGGTCCATCTTTCTTGACCCAGACACATTGTACTTTTATTCCTTTTGATACTGCTCCCTAAGCAAATTTTGAGGAGTCTGTTATGACTGACTGCTTTGGAGCAGGAGGGGAGAGTTGGAGACCCAGACTCAGAGAAATCTGATGGTTCCACCAAGTGATTTCCCTTTTCATAAATCCCAAAATTGGAGTTTGAAAAGACAATGGGGATCGATGATGGGCCCAAAGTGATTTCAGATACCACTGTACCTTTCTCATGTAAAGACTTGTAAGAAGTACAATGAAAATCATGGATTGTAGGAAACTCAAAATCCTGAGAGACTACCTCGATGTGACAGACTTCCATGTGGAAACCCATGAAATACATCTAAAATGTATTTCAACTTTTCCCTGCGGAAGAAAACCACTTTCTATTGAGGTGCCCAACAGGCGGCCCAAAAACACAATTTTGTGTGATGGAGTCAAAATAGTTTTGAATGAGCTCTTGGAACAGTCTGCGCAGATCTCTTACCTTGATGAGAGACGGTTGGAAAATGACTACGCAAAGATAAACAAGTCGTCTAAATATGAAAAAAAGTGTGGAAACCCTGTAGCCTGTGATGGGCAATAACAAGAGCCAGACACTTTGTGAACACTCTTGGAGAAGTGGACAGCCAAAAGGGTAGGCAGAGAACAAATGATGTTGTCCAGACACACAACACTTTCAACTGAAATTTGTATGATGAACGCAAAAATATGCATCCCTTAAATTCATGGTTACTAGGCCGTGGTGGTGCAGTGGTTAGCATAGTCTCCTCACAGCAAGAGGTTCCCCAGTTTGATTCTCAGCTGGGGCGCCCCTTCTGTGTTGAGTCTGCATGTCCTCCCTGCAATCAAGTGAGTTTGAAAGACATGTAGGTAGGTGCGTGTTGTGTGCGCCTTCTGTGAAATCTGGGCGCCAGGCTAACTCTGCACCATAAAAACACCATTGCAAATCAATCTGCGGACCAGTGATCCGCTGTGGCGACCCCAACCCGTAAAAGAAAAACATTGCTTTTAGTTGCTTTTAAATCTATGGTTAGTAGAAAACTCAAATGAGGAAAAAAGGCCAACAGGTTGTGAAGTGTAAGCATTTTGAAAGTGAGCATTATCACAGGCTGATTTAATTGCTGGGACTGCCTTCCAGACTATCTGCAATATACAGAGCGGAGTATATTTTTTGGTTTTAAAGTTTGTACTGTTAAAATACGGAAAAAAACCTCCACAAGGATACTGCTGTCATAAAAGAGGTCTTTATTAAAACAGAATTAAAATCCAGAAACCAGATAAAAAAGATGTTAGCGCTTTCGGGTGTTACCCTTCTTCAGACAAATTGTAATCATCCTAGGACTACATTTAAAACAGGTCTAGACCAATCAAAATCAATAAAAAACCCGCCTATTTTTAAGGGCGGGTTTCATAGGTACAACATCATTTAGACGCCATTTATGAGCCATAAATTCAATGATCCACCTAGACTCAGCAAGTTCTGTTTGTAGTTTTATATCGCTCTCTTACTCAATGTGACATTGACAATAGCCCTGAATGTAAAAACATGTGTAGGAAAATCACTGATATGCCTAAATAGGGCATTATGAACATCACCATTTCTAATGGCTGATAAGTGTTGTAACAGTCTCACCTTAAACATGTTATTAGTCTTGCCCACATAAAAACATGGGCAAGAACTACACTCAGCCATGTACACCACGTTCTTCGTCCTGCAAGTTGCCCTAGCTTTCAATCTATCGTCCTACCTGTGATGTGCTTGAACAGCGTATCCCTATTGAGGTAGGGACAGGCTTTACACAGTGCACTACCTGCTTGTTTAAAGAGAGCCCTTTCAGGCATAGTGCGTTCCCTACACAAGAGGTCCTTTAAATTCTTGTTTTTCCTAAAGGGGATGACCTAAAATGACTTTCACCTACAGTAGCAATATACATGATATCACCTACAGTAGCAATATACATGATATCACCAACATAGTCAAAAGTAACTGGAATGTCCTCATCAGTGATGATAAGGTCAAAGATATTGTAGGTCCGGCCCCTATTTTTGGCTTAAGAAAAACAAGAATTTAAAGGACCTCTTGTGTAGGGAACGCACTATGCCTGAAAGGGCTCTCTTTAAACAAGCAGGTAGTGCACCCTGTGGATCTTGTAAAGCCTGTCCCTACCTCAATAGGGATACGCTGTTCAAGCACCGCATCACAGGTAGGACGATAGAATTGAAAGCTAGGGCAACTTGCAGGACGAAGAATGTGGTGTACATGGCTGAGTGTAGTTCTTGCCCATGTTTTTATGTGGGCAAGACTAATAACATGTTTAAGGTGAGACTGTTACAACACTTATCAGCCATTAGAAATGGTGATGTTCATAATGCCCTATTTAGGCATATCAGTGATTTTCCTACACATGTTTTTACATTCAGGGCTATTGTCAATGTCACATTGAGTAAGAGAGGGGGCGATATAAAACTACAAACAGAACTTGCTGAGTCTAGGTGGATCATTGAATTTATGGCTCATAAATGGCCGGGTCTAAATGATGTTGTACCTATGAAACCCGCCCTTAAAAATAGGCGGGTTTTTTATTGATTTTGATTGGTCTAGACCTGTTTTAAATGTAGTCCTAGGATGATTACAATTTGTCTGAAGAAGGGTAACACCCGAAAGCGCTAACATCTTTTTTATCTGGTTTCTGGATTTTAATTCTGTTTTAATAAAGACCTCTTTTATGACAGCAGTATCCTTGTGGAGGTTTTTTTCCTTATTTGAATGTCCTGACTGTTTACCTCCTGTTTGGATCTTGTCAGCACCAAGCATTTTGGACTCTTCAAAGTTTGTACTGTTAGTTGTTGCTTAGATCTCGGATGAAACTGTTTTGTTTCACCCACCCTCCTTGTTTTTGGTTTGTAGTTTAAATTCGGTGGCTTTTGCAGTTGCCCACCCCACTGTAGATTTGATCTGGGATACTTCCCCAAGTCCCATCTCCTTACCACATTCTACCTAATAAACTCTTTCTGCACTTGCTTTTAGTCCTTTTTAATTTAACTGCATTTTTTAAACTGTGTTTGGTCTAATATTGCTACATACTTAAGTGTGCTAGATTGCACTGCATGTGAATTGTTTTTACTACTGTTTTTGCTACTTTTCTGTAAAAACTAAGCCCGTTTCCTGTAACTAGTGTTCCATATACAGATTTGCTGTATCCAGGACTGTATGTAAGCTTCTGAGCCCCCCCAAGCTTTTCTGTGTTGGAGGGATGCCTTCTAGCTTATCAGTGGGAGTGGTAAGCAATAGGTAACCTGTCTACTACATAAGGAGCGGTTCTGGCCCAAAAATTGTAGTTATTGGCCATTTGGGCAATCTCTTCCATCTCCCTCAACTTCCTGATTTGAAAGCCTGCATTTGCACTTGTTTCTGTCCTGTAACTTACCTAGTGCAGATACAGATTCTTAGTTTTAGCACTTAAATTGGCTTACTCATGCTCAGCACTTGTTCAGAACTTGTAAGCACTAAATAAGCTACTAATTACTATAGCACTCAATCTACCTCATTACCTAGAGAAAAACAGTTTTTGTACTCACTTTCCTCACTTATCTAGAGGAAAATAGTTTTTTATTCAGGCATGTCCAAGGGTCAGCTCCCAGTGTTCTCTCCTGTCTATCTGATGAATCTGGGCATCTTGGGGCAATGTAGAAATTGCCTCATGTACACAGACAACCCTCTCCTCCTACCACCCAACACTACAATCTGTGAGAGATGCAGTTATCTAGCCAAACTGGAGGTAAAGCTCTCTCCAACCAAGACTGAACTTGACAGTCATGAGGAGAAGGAAAACATTTGCACCACGCCACACTCATCACATAGTCTCATTAAATCTACACCACCAAAATCCACACATAGTAACACAAAATCATTCGCGGAGGCTCTCAATAATAATCTGTCTAAATAACAGAGACCTCCAAAGCAGAAACGCAAGCAACCTCCATCCCCCAATACAACCCAAATGACACACAGCCCAGACTCAGTGTGCCACTCAACCACAACCAATAGGGCAAAACAATGTACCAAACACAATAGTCATAGGCGACTCTATAGTCAAGCACACTGATGTCACACTCACCAGGCTAAACAAAAAGAAGGTTACTGTCAGCTGCCTGTCGGGTGCCAGGATCTGCCACATAACCCACACACTCAGGTCACTCCACAACAAGTACAAATATGACTCTGTCATTGATCCATGTTGGTGTGAATGACCCGAGACATACCTCCTTGGACTACATAAAAATAGACATGGAAGATCTCTCCGATTTTGTATCCCAGGCAAGTATAACCCTAGCCCCGAGTAGCACTCTGCCATTGCCCAGAATGATACCGCAGTACAAGGACAAAATGATTGACTTCAACAATTGGCTAAGGTTCTGGTGTCATTCTAAGGGGATCCAGTATCTGTCTGCTTGGGATGACATGGTCAACAGACCAAGATGCTTTGCCACAGATGGCCTGCACCTGCCACCCCTGGGATTCCGGATACTGGCTAAGGCTCTTGCTGCCCCTATTGTGCCTTTTTAGGCAAGGTTCAAACAACAAACTCACCACCATAACAGGAACAGGCAAGCAAAAACTGAGGGTAATGCTACTCAATGCTAAAAGTCTAAATCTCAAAATGCACGCACTCGAGGCACTCCTTAAAATGGAGAACATAGTTATCTGTGCAGTGACCGAGACCTGGTTCAAGGCTCCAGAGAGCATCCCTGCACTACCAGGCTACAACTCATACCACACTTTTCGGCCATGTAACCTGGACCAAAGCACCAAAGGTGGAGGAGTGTCCATATTCATTAAGGATATCCACACCTCCAGGCTAGTTGCTCAGCACAATGCATCCGAGGTCATCCAAGTGCAACTAACTCTGGGCAAAACTGCAATCCAAATTGTAGCTTGCTACAGATCCCCCACCATGCCCCAGGATTCCCACTCCTCTTTTCTTGATGTACTGGAAAATATTAGGGTTCAACCAAACACCCTAATAAATGGGCGACTTCAACTACCCCAGCATCAACTGGGAAAACTACTCATGTACCAACTCCTTAGCTCAACGTTTTCTGGAATTCATAAACTCCAATGCCCTGGATCAACTTATCCACATCCCCACCAGGGGCAACAATATCCTAGACTTAGTCATTACCACACGAGTGACCGGTGTTCCACACCTAAGTCAACTCCTCGTTGGTCCGATCCAACCATAAGCTAATCACCCTTTATATCCACATCCCGCCCCCACCCCCCATTAAGGAAACCACAGTAAAAAAATTTCTCCAAAGCCAACTTCATGCTTCTTAAGACAGAAGTGGTGAACTTCAGGACACCCATGCAGATGGACAATACAGTTACAACTACTGAATCCTACACAAATGCACTCTATAAGCACTTACACAAGTGCATGGATCGTGCCATCCCAAACAGATCCAAGACGCTATCCTCCAAAAAAGGAAGCCAATCTGGTGGTCTCCTGCCATAAACAACTGTACAACAGAAGGAAGAAACTGTTGCAAAAGAGTAAAATCCCATGAGTGGAGGAGCTCCCTGTTCAGCCTCAGTAAGAAGCTGAGATCCCTTATAGGATCCTCCAAAGCTAGCTATGGGGAAAAAAAAAAAAAAATGCCACTAATTCCAAGGACAACCACAAAGCATTCTACAGCTATGTCAAGAATCTCGATGGCAACACCCAGATCTGCTCCGAGTTACAGCACAAAGACACGAAAATTACAGAACCAACTGATATTGCCAACATCCTGGCAGATTTACCCCCCTCTCACCCCCTAAAGGGCCCATATCTATACAGGAAGAATGCAGAGTCCCTGTAATCACAACTATGCAGGTAAAAGCGGCACTGTCTAAAGCCAAAAACACTGCATCCATGGGACCGAACATCCCAGGCTGCGTTTTACACGAACTTCAGAACAAACTGGCTTTCCACTTAAGCGCCATGTTCAATAATAGCCTTGCATCAGGCTTTGTGCCCACTGAATGGCACACAGCAACAGTTATCCCAATCCACAAAGGGGGAGCCACCACTGATCGTGGGAACTATTGACCTATTAGCCTGACGAGCCTGGTCTGCAAGGCCATGGAACGCATCTTCATGGAACTCAAAGCCATTGGTAACTTCCAAACTCTGGATCCCACCCAGTTCGGGTTTGTGAAAGGCAGATCATGCCTCCTGAACCTGATAGTCTTCTTAGAGGCAGTCAAAGCCGTAGATAGGGCAAGGTGGTTCATACAGCCTATCTGGACTTCGCCAAGGCTTTCGACACCATCCCCCATTCTGGAATTATAGCTAAACTCGGTATAAATCCCTACGTCACAAGATGGGTTGCAAAACTGGCTCACTGACAGAACCCACACTGTAAAAGTTGAAGACTCCAAATATGACCTCAAAGCAGTGACAAGTGGAGTACCACTGTGTTCCATCCTGGGACCTCTCCTGTTTGGTATCTACTTCTCTGAAGTACAGGCTAACACAGAAGGCCTCTGGCTAATGAAGTTCGCACATTACTGCAAACTAGGAGCCATAGTCAAGTCCCCAAATGATGTGGACATCCTACAAAAGGGCCTCGCTGAGACAGATGGCTGGTGTCAGAGCCATGGCCTCAAGCTCAAAGCCAAAAAGTGCAGTGCCATCCCCTTTGGTAAAAACTCTGTACCCATGAACTACCACATAGGCAGCAATCTACTTACCATCGAATGAGTGAGAAGAGACCTTGGGACCCAGGTGGACAGTAGTCTCTCCTTTGATAGTCACATCGCCACAGTAGTCAGGAAGTCCTTCTACATGGCACACCACATCATAAAAGGGTTCTCATCCAGGGAAAAAAAAAAAAAAAAAAGGTCATTGTTCCCCACTACTCGACACTCAGACCCATTATAGAGTACAACACCCCTTTTGGAATGTACCTCACAAGACAATGCAGCAGCTGGAAATGCTGCAGAAGTACTTCACAAAGAGGATTACTGGCCTCAAGCAAATGCCCTACACTGACCACCTCAAAAAACTCAAGCTTTACTCCGTAGCATATCTCCTACTCAGAGGTGATCTCTGCAAACATATAAAGCTATGCCAAACCCAGAGCTGTTGGACATGCTACACCTAAAGAAATCCCAGTCCCTCCGAGCTACATGCTATAGGGACCTAAACCTTGTCACCACAATAAACAGGACATACTGGAGGGACAGATTCCTGTCCCAGAGACTTCCCATACTCTGGAACAGGCTACCCATCTATGTCACGCAAAGTTCTTCATTAGCACTCAAGAAAAATCTTGATGAGTGGATGGGAAATAGGAAATACACCCCCGGGGATCACTTCTGCGTCTCTGCTCGACAGTGGCACAGGAAAATAACTTTCTTGGGTGGCGAAAGCCAGGGAACCTTGTTGGCTAGGCTTATGTAGGCCCTTGGGCCGATAGCCTAGTACCTACCTATGAAAGAAAAACAGAACTGGACTTCAAAAACTTTTTTTTGGCAACAAAATAATTCTTTAGTAAAATTCTTTCCCTAACTGGGGAAGAGGAGCAGCTTCTATTATCCCCATAGACAGCATATGATGCAAGACAGGAACAAAGAGAAGGATTTGGTCTGATGGATGAAGAGGAATTCTCTCCCACTTCCATTTGTATCCTAGATGGATCAAATTCAGAACTTATTTGTCAGATAAATCTGTTCCCAGAGAGAAATGGGAGACTCAAACTTTCTAGAAGGGATTAGACTGCCAGGGTATGAGTACGGAACAAGATCCCTTATATAGTCATTCTGCTTTGTTTGACTGTTCTTTTATTCTGGAGTGTTCATTTTTTTTTTTTCAAAACCTCCCTGCCATTGCTTTTTTAATGTTTGCTTACCAGTATTCTGTTTAAACTGTTTATTTTGTTTCCTGTCAAAACTTGAAGTAAAAATCCCTTGGAAATTTAAAGGAGGAGGGATGAAAAATATGAGGGACTCTCCAAGTTAGCTTACCTCTCTTGCCACGGTTTATAACCTTAGCAGTGGATGGCCCAAAATCTAAATGTATAACCAAGGAAGAATTCAACATTTCATTTTTTTTTTTTTAAATCCTGGGAGGTTCTCCTTAAAATAGTACCAACAGCAGCTGCCCTGGAAGTAGTATCTACAGAGTCAAATATGTTTCAAACAATGAGCACTGACCCAAGAAATAGAAGAAACTAAACAAAATAAAGCAGATTTTTTCCTTACAGTAGGAAACCAAAGCCAAAATAATTTGTCATACTTTCACAATTAGTCAGGATAAACTAACATTTGAACCTGGCAGTTTAAAATTCTAAAAATCAAAGCTGCAGAAGCATATACCTTTTCTCCAAACTTATCAAAAGCTTTACCATCCTTATCAGAAAGACATGAATTAGAATTAACAAAATGCTTTGGAGCAGCTGGATTAACTAAAGTTATAGCTACTGGGTCAAGTTTGGGATTAGAGTATAAAAACTTGAAAGACTGAGGTACTTGGTGCATTCTATCGGCTTTCTTAGGGGCAGCAGGCTGGCTGTAAGGGAAACCACAGGTCATGATAAAACACATCCTCCATTGCTGCCACCACTGGGGGGGATGGGCGACGGTTCTGGAAATTCCAGCTGTAACAAATCATACTATTTTCTAAAGGACTGAGAAATATCAGTATTTTCCCACAGAAAACAAAGGTTCATTCTGAAAATAATCCCAGAGAAAGATGATCCCTCACATGGACTTTTAGATACCACACTTTTCAGAATCTGAATCAGAAAACTAGGAGAAAACATTGCATCTGTCACCTTCATATTGCCCCACAGGTTCAACAATCTTGATCTGCTTCAGGGAAAGTGGAACCCCTTTTCCTTTTACCGTATACCACCTTACAAGAAATGTCAAGAGCCTGCACAAGACCCTGAGCCAATCCTAATAAATTACTCCTGCCCTGAGTAACTGGCACAGAAGAAGCAAAATGTCTAATTTTCTGTCTCTTTTTGACAGGAAAGTTAAAGAAAACAGACCCAGATTGCCAGCAACAGCACAACATTCTGGCTAAGCAGGGAACATTCCATGCCCCTTCTCCTAAGATTGACAAGAGTGGCTCTCCTTTACCCACCGAGGGGACTCAAACAGCTGCAGAAGAAATGGCTAATCTCTAGTCCATGGTGGCTGTATGAACAAAGAGATCCGAAGAAAAAAAATGGGTGGTCTAAGGAACCAGCTTTGGCCACACCAGAGTCACCCACATGCAGTGGTGACAAACTTCCTACCTGCTGTGATGGCAAAGACTGCTAGGCTTCCTTTTTCTTTTTGTAACTGGAAGGTGGTCTGATCAAAGGACCAGTATTTTGTTCCATGGTTAATCCAAAAATGGATTTGTTTCCTGGGGGAGCTTAGCAGCAACAGCAGGCAAGTAGGGAAATGTAGCAAAAAAGTAAGTTTTTCCCAGAAAAACACAGTAAAAGGCACGTTCAACTCTTTCCCCTGTCCAAAGTGTACAATAAAACAAGTTTTCCACAGAAAACATAGTTATAACCACAAAAGTATACTCCCATTTAAGTCAAGAGACAGTCAAGGAAAATACTTTTTCATTGGTTAAAAACACACGTTTCTTACAAAACATTAATCTAAGCAAGTTTTAAAAAAGTGTGGAAGATTTTCTCCCAAAGGGAAAATATCTGCCCTGCAATGCAAGAGCATGAGCAGACCATCGATCCTTGAAAGCAAGGAAAGGAGTGCTCTTTTCGGCATTAGGAAAGCTCTGAAGGGCTTGGCACGCATACCTGTCTTTATAGTCAGCTCAGCTGAAACCAATAGTATGGGTGCATGGAAGGTGCCCTAGAGCTTTGGAAGCTGACCATCTGCTACATTCTATGCAGGATATAACCCATACAGCTTAGGTTACTGCAGCAGAGATGAATATGAAGAGGTTAAAAATGTGTTGACAAAACTAATGTCAAGGAGAAGTCTAAAACCAGAAGCTGTGAAACTGAACCACTCCGTGTTGAAATAAGACACTGCAGTTCTTTTACAAGTACCCCACATTATAGCAATGACACTGTCAAGTCACAGGCAGCATCCACATGAGCAACACCAGTTGAACAATTTGCCGTACTGGCAAAAGAAAAGTGGGAAGCCTAAGTAATGGCTAAAAAACATGGTATTTAAATATTACTGCAGCCACGCAATTCTGTCTATCATGTTATTTATGCTACTGAGTCCTTCCTTGCTCCACAGAGCTTTGATGTCTATTCCACCGTGATGGTGCGTACACTCTGTGGAGCAAGGAAGGACTCGATAGCATAAATAACGTGGTAGACAGAATGCATGGTTGCGATAATACACAAGTAACATAATATAAAGTTAGTATTATTTTGTCTCACAGAAAATTGAAAGATTTTTACAAAACATTAAAGGCAGGCGGAGGACCTATTTTCCTTAGCAGGTGTTCAGTATGATAATGAATACCTGGAGAGGGCTGGCACTGACATGCATTATGAAACAGAGGGAAGAGGGTATCAACCTTATAAAGTTTTACCTGCCAAGTCGTCCCAATTCATGCTAGCCTGTGTCCCACTGTTAGAGAAGATGGGCCTACTTTCATCACATCTATTCATCTCCCCAACTTAAAAAGGAAAGACAAGGCAAGTTTAACAAAATAAGATTGTTTGGTGGGTACAACTGACACAAAAGAACTGACGAGGCCACTCAAGGGACTTCACAAAGATATGGTTCAGAGTTGTACTCAGCTTTGCAATAATAACAGTGGTAGTAATGGGTGAATTGGTGGAAAAAAATGTAATACCACTGAACCCCAAGAGTCACCTGAACATACAAATATTAAAAAAAGGGTTTGACTGGAATAGGACAGCTTGCACACGTCAGAACCGGTACAAATTACTTTAAAAAGAAATGAAAGTCCCATTCCAAATGAGTATAACACTCATTCATGTGACCGACAAAGAGCAAGATGAAAATATGTTACTACAGAGGAGAACAAAGAAAGAGTGGAAATCTGTGAATAAATTTGATCATTTAGTACATACTTCATTTTTACAGCCTAGAGGGAACAGTAAAAAACCAATGCAATTCTCTTCCTCCTGTAGCAAGCAAAACAAAGCATAACATCTCAACTTTGACAGGCTTCCAAGACCAAGACTACATAACATACAATTATTCTGGCAATGTTTCCTCACAGTACATCATGTTTTTATAGAATTTTATATCATTACATTAAAACTGAGCAAACAGTTTAACACAGTGTGTTCAAATTGCTGGACAGGTTATAAAATCCTGCAGTATCAAAACAGTTCCTGTTTTAGTAATCAAATGGGGCCTTACCTGTACTGAGGATTGCGGGCCCATACACCAGTCCCAACAGAGGCTCCTATAATTACCATAAGCTTCCACAGCCATACTGGTATAAATACAGCCCAGTAACTCCACAGAATTATTCTATCCAACCGAAGTGACAGCAAAATGGAGAACAGCAATAGGCAGGCATAGATAAGAAATTTACTGAAAGAAAAACATTTTTTTCTGTAAATCAACAATTTTTCCACTACATTTACATCGAGCAGCTGCATCTTTCTGAAAAAACACGTACTCACATTAATTTACTACAGTGCACTTCATATTTTCTTATTTACTCTTTACTACAAAAAACACATTCTATTTTGCAAATAATGACACTAAGTATAGAAAACAAAACATCCTTGTTTTTAAAAAATGTTATAGGATGGTCAATATCAACTTCTTCTACAGTAGATAAAGAATACTTATAATACAGTTTACACTAAAAAACTACTGCAAACAAACATTCAGAAAAATCAAGGTACAAAACAGATGAATGAAAAACATTTCACCATTCATAATGGTATACCTATGGATATTTTAAGCAAAAATAATTTTCAATTGCAGTTAGTAAAAATATTTAAAATGTGCACTAAAATTACCGTATATTATTTTACCAGTTCAGAAATGAAAATGTACTTGTGCCCCACATTACAAAAAGACTAATAACTATGGTTAACCAGCAATGGAATAAGATACACGGTGTTACATTGGTACAGCAACATACTAGATCCTTCCAATTAACCATCATCTACAGTTAGTCCAGACCACAAAAACTAATTTCTAAAAAGAAATTCTTTAATAAAATTTTAAATATATAAAAACACAGAATTCCCTTTGCTAAACCCTTAAGCAAGAAAAGCTATTAAAATCAGAATTCCATATCAATGGAGATGTGCCTTTTCTATTGTATCAAAACAGTGTAAGAAACTTCTGTGTGGAAGATTTGCAGTCCATATATTTCTAGTTAATCACTGTATATTAATCAAATCAGACAATAGTAGTAGAAGTAGCGAACGTAAACTAAAGTCAAAAAGTAATAATAGAAAATATATAATTCTACAGCATTACTAAGTATTCGAAAGTAATCCAAGCAAGGCAGGCAGTCTGTTTCCAGTCGAAAAACAGGCATGGGAGTGGTTTATTGTGCTGTAAAACAAAGTGTTATTGGTACACATCCCTTCCCCCATCAGTGTGACATTCGAGCTGGTCCTGCCCTACCTAGTAGCTGTCATAATAATATATAGCCCTAATGTACTTTAATGGTACATCTTATTTAACCAAATTATTAAGTAGATTATTAAGTCTGTGATTTTATACAAGGCAATATACTACATGGCTGGAAATATATCAACCTTAGTTCATTTTGCAATCAAAAATTATATATAAATATATACATATACATTTTGCATGTAAAAATCAGTTTCTATTTTAATAACCTATTGTTAACAAAGATGTCTGTGTACAAGAACCCTAAAAACCTATATAAATTGTATAATTAGTTAGTATTGTTATTACCATCATTTTGAATAAAGTGGAAAAAGAGAACCAGAAAAAAAAAATCTATACGTAATGATGGAAACAAAATATACACTTAAATTTCAAATGATTTAAAATGGTGTTATATCCCTACACTCAATACAAAACATCTTCAGATGGCAAGATAAAAATATACATATAGGTTCACAGGTATGTACTAGGCTAATGGCCCCGGGGCCTTTACAAGCTTAGCCATAGGATTACCCTGGCATAGTGCCACCCAACCTTAGTTCCTAGTGCCTCTAGAGTAGAGTCACTGGAGTTATCCCCGGGGTGAATTTTCCGTTTCCCATCCACTCATCAAGATTTCTCTTGAAGAAGGTCAGCGAGGTGCTCTGCTTGACATGTATGTGAAGTCTGTTCCATAGCATGGGCAGTCTCTGGGTTACGAACCTGTCCTTCCAGCATGTTCTGTTAATTATGGTAATGAGGTTGACGTCTCTGAAGCATGTGGTGCACAGGGATTGGGACTTCTTTAGATGTAGCATTTGGTTGGAGTTTTTTTTTTTGTGTGTGCCCATATAGAACAAGTGTTCAAGGCCTAGGATACTCTTTGTGAGGTACTTCTGCGGCCTAGTTGTTGCAGGTGTCTAGTGAGGTACATGCCAAATGGTATTTGATGACTGGCCTAAGGAGGGAATAGCAGAGGGAGACAATGACCTCTTTCTTCCTGGATGCAAAACCCTTTGTAATAAGATGTGCCACATGATGTTCTTTCTGACCACAGTGGCAATGTGGTGATCAAAAGAGAGGTTGCTGTCAACCTGTGTTCCCAGATCTCCTAACGCCTTCTGTGTTCAGTGGACTACCATCACTGTGGTAATTCATGGGAACCGGGTTTTTCCCCAAAGGGGATGACTACTTTTTTTTGGCATTGAACTTAAGGCCATGGTTCAGACACCAGTCGTTGGTCACAGTGAGGCCATTCTGTAGTATGTCAACATCACCTGGGGAGTTAATAGCTCCCAACTTGCAATCGTCTGTGAACTTTGTCAGCCAGAGTCCCTTCATGTAGGCCTGGACTTCAGAGAAGTAGATACCAAACAGGAAAGGACCCAGGACCGAACCCTGTGGGACTCGCTTGTGACCAATCGGCAGTCTGACTTGATGTCAGCTACTTTCACACTGTGGGTTCTGTGAGTTAGTCTGCAACCCACCTAGTGATATAGGGGTTGATGCCAAGCTTAGTGAATTTTTCTAGGATTCCTGTGTGGGGAATGGTATCAAAAGCCTTGGCCAGATCAAGGTAGGCTGTATGAACCATACTGCCTTCATCCACAACTCTGGTGACTGACTCGAAGAAGTCGACCAAGTTAAGCAGGCATGATCTACCCTACACAAAACCAAACTGTGTGGGATCCAGAGTTTGGAGATTCCCTATATCCTTGTTTATTAGGTCCATGATGATGGGTTCCATAGCTATGCATATCAGACTAGTCAGGCTAATGGAGCAATAGTTCCCAGGATCTGTAGTCGCTCCTCTTTTGTGGAGAGGGATGACTGTAGCAGTGCACCATTCAGCAGGGACAAAGCCTGAGGTGAGGCTGTGATTGAACAGAGCACACAGGTGAGGTGCCAGTTCACTCTGTAGTTCATGTAGAACACAACCAGGGATACTGTCAGGTCCCATAGAAGCTGTATTCTTGACCTTGGACAGTGCTGTTTTAACCTGTGCAGCAGTAATACTGGGTGCCTGGCAATCTACTGATATTGTGATTGGTCCTTGGGGGGGGGGTAAAGTTGGCACTGAATCTGTCGGCCAGTATACTGGCAATATCTGTTGGCTCGGTATAGGAGGTACCATTGTGCAGTAGCTCAGAGCAAATCTGGGTATTGCCGTGGAGATTCTTTACATAACTACAGAAGGGCTTGTGGTTGTCTTTACTATCTGCTGCAATTCTGTTTTCATAGCTAGAGGATTTGATGAGAGATCTCAACTTTTTGTTGAGGCAGATAAGGGATTTTTTCCAGTCGTGGGACTTCACCTTATTCCGCATCAGTTTCCTCCTCCTGTTGTAGAGTTCGTTTATGGCAGGGGACCACCAGATTGGCTTCCTTTTTTTGGAGGACAGTGTCTTGGTTCTATTGGGGATGGCGTGACCCATGCATTTGTGTATGTGTTCGTACAGTGCATTGGTGTATGATTCTGCGGTCACAACTATTCTCCATTTGCATAGGTGCAGTGAAGTTAGCCACCTCTGTTTTTAGGATCCTAAAGTTAGCTTTGGAGAAGTTTTTCATGGTGGTTACCTTTGGAGGGTGGGAGGGATGTGGATTTCCAAGGTGATTAGTCTGTGGTCGGATCTAACCAGGGAGAAGCTGACTACTGGTGTAGAGTAACGGTCACCCATGTTAGTAATGACCAGGTCAAGGATGTTGCTACCTCTAGTGGGGGTAGGAACAGGCTGGTCCAGGCCACCAGAATTAATGAACGCCAGGAAACGTTGGGCAAGTGTATTGGTACACGAGTAGTTTAACCCAGTTAAGAGGGGTAGTTGAAGTCGCCTAGTAAGAGAGAGTGTTAGGTTGGACCCCAATATTCTCCAAGGGTAGGAATGTGGACATGGTTGGGGACCTATAGAGGCTACAACCTGAAACGCTGTCTTACCAAATATGTTAGCTGCACCTAAATTATCTCTAATGCGTTATGTTGGGCTACCAGTCTGGGGGTGTGCGCATCCTTTATGAATATGGAAACACCACCGCCTTTGGAGCTTTGTCCAGGTTCTGGGGCCGAAAGGTGTGGAATGAGTTATAGCCTGGTAGTGCAGGGGTGCTTTCTGCTGCCTTGAACCAGGTCTCTGTTACAGCACAAATGTCGAAGATCTCCATTTTAAGGAGTGCCTCAAGTGAGTGCATTTTGAGATTTAGACTTCTAACTTTGAGCAACATGACCCTCACATTGCATTTGTTTGTAGCTGTTATGGTGGTGGTTTGGTCTTTGGAACACCACCTAAAAAAAGGCACTATAGGGGTGGCAAGAGCCTTGGCCAGTATCCGGAAGCCCACGGGTAAAAGAATGCAGGCCATCTCTGGCAAAGCTTAGAGGTCTGTCAATCATGTCATCCCAGGCAGACAGATACTGGATCCCCTTAGAGTGTGATACCAGAAATTTAGCCAATTGTTGAAATCAATCATTTTCTAATTGTACTGTGGTATCATTCTGGGTGATGGTAGGATGCTGCTCAGGGCTAGGGTCATACCCACCTGGGCTACATAATCTGAGAGCTCCTCCATATCGCTTTTCAAGTCGTCCAGGAAGGTACGTCTCGGGTCATTCACACCCACATGTACAATGACAGTCATATTTGTACCTGTTGTTGAGCGACCTGAGTGTATGCATTACATGTCAGATCCTGGCACCTGACAGGCAGCTGACCGTTACGTTCTCCTTATTCAACCTAATGAGTGGGACATCAGTGTGCCTCACTATCGAGTCACCTATGACTAGTGTGTTGGGCATGCTGTTTGGCCTTAGTGGCTTTGGTTGAGTGGCACACTGTTTAGGAGAGTTGTGTCTCGTGATTAGTGTTGCTGTGGTGGTGTGTTTCTGCCTTGGAGGTCTGTGCTGCTTGGGTAGACTTTTTAGAGCCTGTGGTTTGTGTTTTTATGTGAATGCAGTGCTGGTGTGTCTTCCGGAGGACTGTGTGTTCCATGTGGTGTGGTACATGTGCTGACCCTTCTCCTCTTGACCAGCTATTCCCGTCTTGGCTGGAGAGGGCGTAGCTTCCAATTTGGATATACAAGTGCATCTCTCGCAAGTCTGAGTGTTGGAAGATAAGAGGAGAGGGTTGTTGGTGTACACGAGGCAGTTGCTACATTGCCTCAGTATGGCCAAGTTCACCAGGTTAATAGCAAAAAGCACAGGGAAATGACCTTTAGACATGCCTGGAGGGGTGGGCATGGATAATAAGTACTAGATCTGTTTCCTTGTAGAACGTTTAGTGCTGGTAGCACTTGTGTGCTACAAGAAGTCTGGTAAAAGTGCTAGACTAATAAGCTAGTATAAGTGCAGGAGAGGAGAGAACTAGTAGATCTAACAGAAAAATTGAAGAGCAGATTATG
>NC_056749.1:436149216-436164216 GCF_019279795.1 Protopterus annectens
ACAAAACACACAGTATGGACGGGCAACTGCAAAGCCACCAAGTATAAGAACAAGACAACAAGGAGGGGAGGGTGGGAAACTGTTGCAACTACTAGCTGTAGCCACCAAATGAAAGTTTTAAACAGATAAAGGAGCATGGAGACTCTAGAGAATGTGTTTAACTGCAAAGAAATCAGTGATACCCGACTAGAACACAGAAACCTCAAAAAAATCAAAAATGCACAGAAAAGCATGGCTAGAGCACTCACAAACAGAAAATACAACTTTCTGTATGAAAAAGCTGTTTACAGTTAAGTAATTCAGTAAACATACAATTACAGTAATGAAACAGTATCTAGCAATGAAAAATACAGTTAAAACAGTACATAAACGCCGTGAAACAGTAAAAAAAGCTTTATAAAAGTGCAAAATGTAGTAGATTAACTGTATTAGCACAATTATAAGCGTTACGCAAGTGCAATTTAATGAAATAAGTGCAAGAAATAACTCATCCTACTTTTGGAATGTTAAAGAATTTCTGCTTAGTCTCAGTAATGAATCACCCATCCACAGCCTGGTAAAAACAATGTTTAATTCACTTGCTGGATACAGGAAAACACTATACTACTTAAGGCAAAGTGTCACAGTTACAGCAAAAAGATAGGACCACATCCTTTCCTTAATGTTGAATTTTAAATCACTGACTTTTTTCCTTTAAATACTACAATGATACTTCTGTAAAGTAGCGTCATCCAAATGTAGCACACTTCCACTACCAATACAAAATGACTGCAATTACTGTTCTTTTGTAACAGAACTCACTAAGCATATTTTCTTTCTGAAATAAAAGCTTTAAAAACAATGTGCAACAATGCAGACAAGGCTGAAAATGTGCTTCATGACCAGTCTCCTCTGCAGGGTGCATCTTTACTTGTACATCACTAACCTCATTCACAACAGCACTTTCCCATATACTTCTACTTAGCACCCTTGCCTCCATAGATTAATGATGTGTTTGTGGGGCTGGCTTCCTCAGCTAATAGCATATGAAATGGTGATGTCTTATGAAGTTCAGTTGTGCAAGCTGCACTTACCATAACATTAGATGTTCAAATTCCTCACTGCTGCAGCCGCCTTTTGGCTATATGGGTTGAAACCTGCCTAGGATGGAACTACTCAGCTTCACAAAGATCTAGCTTCCTCCCACACCTTCAGTGTAACTACTGAATGGTCATCCCAGTTGAAGTAAATCAGAAGAGTGAAACAACCTTCTTTACTTTCTTGCTGCCGCAAGGTGAAACAGCTTTGAGGTTCCACAAGAGCAGCTGTTAGTCTTGACATTTCATTTCTGGCAGAAAGATTTCCCCCTGGGAACCCTTCCACAAAGAAATTGTTTCCTTTTTAAGAAAATATTATTATATTTTATTTAGTTCCTAAAAGAGGTACGACCCCTTTACGAAAAAAGAAGTTATGCACTCACTAACGTTCCATCAGAGTAGTTATACTTCATTTTTTCTGCAACCTGTGGGTATACGGATCCGTATCGGATCCGAGCCAGCAACTTTTTTTCTAGCATCTGCTCCAAGCTCCGAGCTCCTCCCCTTACCCATAATGCCCTACCATCTCCTATCTTCCCTCAGATCGAGTTTGCTGCAACTAACAATATATATGCAACTCAACCCAATAACCAACCTGAAAACAGGATAAGGTCCAGGGGATGGAGGGAGGGAATGTAATGTTGCAGAAAAAATGAAGTATAACTACTCAGATGGAACGTTATGGGAGTACATAACTTCATTTTATCTGCAACCTGTGGGACAGAGTCCCCAGCTACTCCGATCCTGGGAGGCCCTTATGGAAGGATATTCCTGAGCACCGCAGAGCCAAAGGATGCTCTACCCCTCGAAATCAGATCCAATTTGTAATGGGAAATGAAGGTATGTGAATTGGCCCATGTCGCTGCTGCGCAAATATCGTCCAAAGGTACCCTGAACCAAAAAGCAGCAGAAGTCGCCACAGACCTGGTAGATTGAGCCTTAACTATACTAGGAGGTAATAAACCTTTTGCTTTGTAAACATGTGAAATGCAAAGAGTGATCCATCTGGCTAAAGAAACTTTAGAAATAGCTTTTCCCATAAATGCTTTGGAAAAAGAAAAACAATTGGTCCGTCTTGCGGAAAGACTTTGTTCTATGAAGATAAAAATGAAGTTGTCTATGAACATCCAACAAATGGAGTTTGTATTCACCTTTATTCTTAAAGTTGGGAAAGAAAACAGGCAGATTAATGGACTGGTTTATGTTTGCTTCAGATGCCACTTTAGGTAAGAAGGAAGGATTAGTACAGAGGGAAACCCTATCCTTATGGAAGACCAAATAGGGAGGCACTGCAGACAAAGCTTGAAGCTCAGAAACTCTCCTAGCCAAAATGATGGCTACTAGGAAAGCTGTCTTCCAGGACAAAAATTTTAAGTCCACCGACGCTGCGGGTTCGAAAGGAGGGGAAACCAATGTCTGCAAAACAAAAAGTAAAGTCCCAAGGAGGTACATAATCCTTGACAGGGGGCCGTAACAGAAAAGTACCTTTGAGAAAAGCCTTACACAGCCTAGAGGAGGCTAAGGCCATGCTGTCTTCGCCAACGTGAAAACTGGAAATGGCTGCTAATTGAACTGTCACTGTGGAGGAACTAGCTCCTTGCTGAAAAATACTAGACAGGAAGTCCAACACCGCTGGAACAGGAGCTGTAAACGGATCTATTTCTGTGAAGCACAAATGGAAAAGCGCTTCCATTTACTGCAATATAGTTTTTTAGTGGAATCTTGAGAAGCCACTAGAATCGATTTGACCTGGGATGAAAGACCAGGAGTTCTGGCGATTAACGGAACTGGAGCAACCAAGATGCAAGCTTGAGGCTGCCCAGATCGGGTGGACGTGTCCCCAACGGATGGGAAATTAGATCCGGGCAGGGATCCAGAACACATGGAGGAGCTAATAGATAAGACCAAAGGAGTGGGAACCAAACCTGACAAGGCCGAAACGGGATAATGAGGATCACTGCACCGTATTCGGCAAGCTTTCTGAAGAAACTTCAGAATGAGTGGCGATGGAGGATAAGCATACAGAAGCCCGGGGGGCCAAGCATGGACTAGAGCGTCTCTGGGGACTTCCCCTGGGGAGGGAATAAGAGCGAAGAACTGGCTGCACTTCGCGTTGGAAGGAGAAGCGAAGAGATCGCAGCAAGGCTGACCCCATGCCAGGAAAATCTCCTCTGCTACCGACTGTTTCAAAGACCACTCGTAGGTCATCAGAATGGCTAGGCTCAATCTGTCAGTTAAAATGTTGGAGCACCCTGGTATGTTCGTTGCTATCAGACAATGACCGGTGGAAATTGCCCACTTCCACACTCTTATGGCCTTGCGACAGAGGGTAGGATCTGGTTCCCCCCTGCTTGCTGATATACCAGACGACAAGACATGTTGTCTGACTGAATTGCAATCAGAGGGAGGACTGTGTGAAAGGCTTCCAACGCTAAAAGCACTGCCCTCATCTCTAGAACATTAATGTGCAAATTGGTCTCTGTTTGGGACCACATGTCCTGGACTGTCCTTCCCTAACAGTGTCCCCCCCCACCAGAGTTGGGAGGCGTCCGGTCACTGTGGTTTGGACTGAGGTTGATGCAAATGGACGTCCTGTGGATATCTCCAGTGACGTCAACCACCAAAGAGGAGAGGTCCTGCAGATGTGGCGGATCTTGATCGGAAATTCCATGGGTAGGTCTAGCCAAGACCACTGGACCGCCAGAGTCCATTGAAGAACCCGCATGTGAAGACGTGCATACGGGAGAATAGATATGGCGGCAGCCATGGAGCCCAGAGAACCTCGCTCACCTTTTAAGACTGGGAGTTCGATATCTGAGCTATGTGGCCCTTGATATGTAGAATCCTGTCTGGAGTTAGGAATACCTTCATCTGCAAAGTGTCTAGCCGTGCCCCAATGAAGTCTAGAATTTGTACTGGTTGCAAATGGGATTTGTGAACATTGACTAATTCCCAGCGAGTCTGCTAATCGAATGAAATAATCTCAGGCCAGACACAAGTGATGCTTGTTGTGCGCAGCGAAGAGCCAGTCGTCCAGGTAAGGAAACATCTGAATACCCTGAAGCCTCAGGTGGGCTGCTACAACTTCCATTACCTTGGTCAACACCCTGGGGGCTGTGGCGAGACCAAAGGGTAGGACCCTGAACTGAAAGTGACTGGCTCCCAGCCGGAAGCGCAGAAACCTCCTGGAGCTTCTGTCTATTTTGATGTGGTAGCAAGCATCCTGAAGGTCTAACGAGCACATCCAGTCGCACTCTCGGAGACAAGGTAGAATGGACTGTAGAGTGACCATCCGGAATTTGTTTTGCTACAGACAGGTTTAATGTGGACAGGTCTAGTATGGGACTGAGGTCCCCCATCTTTTTTGGTACCAAAAAGAACCTTGAGTAGACACCTAATCCAGACTGATCGGGAGAAACCTTTTCGATGGCTCATTTGATAAGCAGCTTTGGATCCTCTAGAGCTGGAGCCTCCGTGAGGGAGTGGAACATCCGGGAGATGTCTTGTAATGTTTGGAGAGGCAATGAAAGGAATAGAGTAACCTCTGGATATTATCTGAAGAGCCCAGCAATCTGTCGTAACGGACTCCCATGCCGCTGGGTATAAGGACAATCATCCCCCGACTGCCTCCAGAGTAGGACAGTCGGGCAACCCCTCAGGGCTGACCAAGTCTATCAGAAAAGGGTTCCCTAGACCCAAAATTCCTGGGACCCCCTCTACCTCTGGGTCGACGTTGATCTTGTCCCCCTCTGCCTCTGGGGGAATAGCTGTCCTGAGAATCCCGGGAAAACTGAGATTTTCAGAACCACATCATCTGCCTTCTTTGATTCCTAGAGAAGGACCGCTAAGGGTTAGAGAAGCGGACTCCGACGGCAGACAAAGTCTTCCCGTCCTTCTCTCTGGACCAGTGTGTCATGTACTGTCTTCCAAAAGAGGGAAGAGCAGTCATAGGGAGCGTTGATAAATGACGCCTTGAAAGGGTCCGCAAACTAACAATCTGAGCCAGGCATGACGCCTCATGGCTATGCCTGTCCCAGCCGCTCTAGCTGCTCCTTCCGTGGTGTGGGAAAGTAGCCGCATAGATGTATTTGAGACAGATTTCAGAGTAGACATTTTCGCCGAAAACAGCTGTTTGTCCGGCGGCGATAAAGACTTTGGGGGCGACTCAGTGAATTCCGAAGCAAGGTCTCGCTGAAGTCAAATCACATGTGCCAAATAATACAGCGCACGGATAGAAAAAGGCGCTGAAGAGTATACACGCTTCCCAAACCTATCCACCGACCTGGACTCCTTGTCTGGAAGGTGGACTAAGGAACTCTCCTGTGCTAGTTCCTTCCTTGTGGCCGCTGTGACCAACATAGCATCAACTGGGGCTCCTTTCGACCAGGGTCGTCTATCCGAAGGAGGAGATAAAACCTTGTCAGGACGTTTGGGGATGGGCTCTACAGTGTTGGGTTCCTTCCATGCCCTCGTGGTGAGGAGGTCCACCAAGGGGTCTGCTGGTGGGGACACCCAGGAAGTAGATGGGCCCATGCCAAAGGCCTCCAGGAACACTGACTCAACCCCAGAAAGTATTGGTGCCGACCAACCTCCCCCCTGGCGGAGGATTTCCATAATTTTGCTGAAGGAGACGTCTTCAGGAGGTGACCTGGGGGAATCTTCTCCTTCATCTAAGTTAGTGGTGAGGGACTCTGGGGAGTCCAGGTGCCTCCTTTTGCACTTGCGCTGGCCCTCTTCAGTGGGACTTTCAGAAAGGGATCCACGAGCCACAGGGGTTTCCTCGGGGAAACTGACCTGGGGAACCTCTGGCACGGACTGTCCCTGACAGAGGATAAAAGGAGTCATTGCCAAATCCAGGGCGGCCCGAGTCTCGATCCCTGGGAGCGAATCCTCTCCACCACTTCGAAGGAGAAGTCCTCCCCGGACCCGAAGCGGGGACCAGGGCCGATGACAGGGTAGCCTGAGGTCCGAGGGAACAGATCAGGTCCGAAAGGGTCGGAGCTGCTGAAGAATCTATTTCCCTGGGTCCGACTCCCTGTCCACGGCTCCGAGAGCAACTCTGAACCGAGCAGGTCAGATACGAGGAACTCAAGGTAACAGCCGGAGTCTAGATTGGAGGAACCGTCGGCGCCGAGCTACCAGCTACAAAGAACCTCGGATCCAAAATCCTTGAAGCACGGATCATGGAAGGAGAGATGGGGAGGAAGAGAGGCATGGAGGTCGCCCCTCCAGAGGGAGAGGGACCTGGCAAGACTCCCATCTGAATTTGGGTCTTAAGAAATCTCTGCATCATCCTGTCCATATTCATTTCCAATAGGCTCAGAGTCTACCTCGAAGAGGCCACCGACTCGGATCTGGCTGGTCTGCACAGAGGGGTGGAGGGCCTCTGGTCAGAAAGTTCCAATGGTGACCGGAGGCGAGGAGAAACATGCCTCTTGGTCCTGGATGGAGGGCTGAGAAAGAGCTCCCTGTCTGGGGATCTCTTGCGATGCCTGTCTTCCTTTTTCTCCCTTTCTTCTCTGCGTCTTTCCTTTCCTTTTCCTTCTCTATCAGCCTTGTTGACCGAAGATCTGTCCTTAGAGGACCCATCGCCAGATGAAGAGGGAGGTTGAGTCCCTGTCTGGGGGGGTGTACTAGAGACAGAGGCAGAATCCAGCATGGCAACTGGGAGAAGGCCTTTGGTGACTAGCTTGGGCTTACGATCCCTACGGGCCCTGGGGTTGAAGCCTGAACAAATAGCACACTGGGTGGATAGATGTGCTACTCCTAGACATATCACAGAGTGTGATCATCAGCAGGGGAAAGCTTATGGCCACACACTGTACATTTTTTGAATACAGGCTTTGGCTAATCAGCCATAGTCCTGCGTTCAAAGGTATGGATACTACCTTTCCACAAAAACCACACAGACACACACCAACAAAACTTTTTTTTTTTTTTACACCAACGATCAACGTGCTACTACAGAAGGGGAGGAAGGGTAATCTTACACAAGCACACTAGATATAGACAGAGTTTCCACTTACTATCCCTTTTTTTTTTTTTTTTTTTTTTTAGCTCAGAGCAAAGGAGACCACGATGCACACTACTGGTGCAGCAAACGAGATCCGAGGGAAGATAGGAGATGGTAGGGCATTATGGATAAGGGGAGGAGCTCGGAGCAGATGCTAGAAAAAAGTTGCCGGCTCTGATCCAATACGGATCCATATACCTACAGGTACTTCAGATCAGTATTTTCCCCAATATTGGAACTTTCCTGTAAAGGAATACTACCTTTAGCTAACAGCTTATTTTGTTGTTGTTTTCCTTTGGGGGTTATTTTTTGGTAATGTACTGCTTATATAAATTTTTAAATTGGTTGTGAATATTTAAGGGTTGGGAAGTGTTTTACAAAAGGCAGAAAACATTTTGCATGCATTTACATAAAATTAACTCCAAATTACAGCATATCTTAAGATGACCTTCTCCACAACTAACAATACTTTTGGTTTTCTTATCACTTTCACTAACCTCTGTCCCCACTAACTATTACACACTTTTTCTTATCCTACTGTTTTAGCCTCCTCCCGTTTTCCTTTCTCACGCTACCTCTTTTTTTATCTTCTTTCCATTTGCTGCATATACTATAACCATATCCTATTCACTCTATCATAACAGTGCCTCTTAACTGTACTTTTGCATTTTCACTCCCATCATACCTCAATAAAATGTCTACTACTACACCAAATCCACATATAAAAAGTTTTGATTTGTTATTTTGGAGAAAGTTCAACGGAATCACAGAGGTGGCCCATGGTAAACTATATTAGAATCGAAGGAACTGTGGTGGCAATAATGTCTAAATTCCCAGGACCCATCTGGACCAAATGAAAATGTTTCCATAGCAAGCATTTTGAAACTTAAGCTTTAGATTTCTAACTGTCCCATAGGGGTCAATATGTTATACTAATTTAAGTAAATTCAATATGGTTGTCACATATATTCCTTTACTAAAAAGTCTTTCGGCTTTTCCCAGTTAGGGGTCGCCACAGCGGAACTCCCGTCCGCTAAGGATTGGCAGTGGATTTTTATGGTGCCAAGGTGTCAGCCCAACCTTCAAAGAAGGCACACTTATTCACACACCTACCTGCATATCTTTAACGTCACTCTACCACAGAAAGGACATGCAGATTCCACACAAAGGGAGAATCGAACGGGAGAACCTCTTGCTGTGAGTTGACAATGCTAACCGCTGCACCACCGCAGCCTTTACTAGTTTTAATGAATTTTATCTATTTATAATGTCTAAAAAGTAAAGGAAAGATTTATGAAGTCTGAACATTAGCAAGATTTAATGTGCGTTTTTTTAAGATGGTAGTCTGGTTGAGTAAATTAGGTGGGATAATTGTTATATAAACTGCAGTTAATTACCAACTAATAATGCAGAAATACTTATTACTAAACTGCAAATTAACAAACATAAATCTATAAACATGGTTTACATTTATATTCCTCCGGGTAACACAAATACCCTAGAGGACATCCTCCTGTGGCTATCCATAAACTGTCCACAAGAAACCATTGTTCTAGGGGACTTCGACTGGAACACCTGTTCCTCAAACCCCCCACTACCACCGCCCACTTAAGATTTGTACAACTTTACTCGGGTCGTATCTTCCCCCACTAGAATCAGTAAGCCCCACAACAAAGAAAGTATTCTAGACTGGATTCTCAAACAATCACCCCTACATGTATAAAACAGGCACCCAACCCGAGGATATTAGTGATCACTATCTCACCTATATAAATCAGACAAAAAAATTATATTCTTCAAAACCATAAGGAGCAATAAGAACTTGAAATCAAACTAAATTCTAAAGTGAGCTCGTCGTGCGACTAGTCTCACTTAAAATGGCTCCCACTAGATGAAGCAATTGCTTACTTTAACTCTTAAGTTTCTTGAGATCCTTGACACACACACTTCTACTCGAACAAATCGGAACCAATAAAAAAGAAGCACCATGGCTGTCAAAAGATACCAGACAAAAAAAATCATACGAAGGAATAAAGCCTGGGCTTGCTGGACCCCAAAGGACCAACCATTATATAAACAACTAAGGAATGATACAAAGTAGTCCATTACACTAGACACAAAAAAAAAAAAAAAAAAAAAATTACGGTCACCTGCAAAAAAAACAAAACACCAAAATCACCCGCAGAAATTTTGGGCTACTTTAAATAACCTCTTCCACCCAGGACATTCCACTACCCCTATCCCTTTGACTACCCTCCAGAAAATGTGGCTAACGCCTTCTTTATGGAAACTATTCAATCCCTCGCCAACAATCTAGCCCCCAGTAGTCCAAGTATTAATCAACCCTGCACCCAAAATGCATCTGTCCTTCAACCAGTACCAACATCACTTATCAGGTCACTGACGAAGAAACTAAAACCCACCACCCTATCAGCAGATCTATCTACAAAAAGTCGCAATTGAATTAGCATACCCCATTTCAATACTAATCAATAGAACTATTCGCGAAGCCTACATCCCTTCCATATGGAAGATCTCTCATATTATTCCTCTTCATAAAGGAGGTAGCTCCATTGAATTATCAAACTACAGACCTACAGCCATCCTGTCACCCTTGGCAAAAGTCATGGAAAAATGTATCCACAAACAACTCCTACCCTATCTCTAGCTGAGCAATCTTCTAGCCTCCTTCCAGCATGGTTTTAGACTATACCATAGTACAACCTCAGCCCTCCCATCATTCTCCAATACAATAAATCAAAACCATATCAACAACAAGCTCTCTTCTGCCCTTTTCTTAGACCTATCCAAAGTGTTCGACATGGTAATCCACTACCTACTAATAAGTACACTAAAAACACTCACTAGATAACCAAGCAATTCTCTGGTTTCAGTCTTATCTAAGTGGCAGACAACAAGCTGTATTATGGAAGGGAAATCTATCCACCCTATTACCAATTACTCTTCGAATCCCTCAGGTGTCTATATTAGGCCTGCTCCTATTCTCCATCTTCATTAATGATTTGGATACAGTCATCCCAAAAGCAACGGGTATTCATTACGCGGATGACTCTGCCCTAATCTGCTCTGCTACCTACAGAATCTATCCCAAAGCATCTTTAATAAGGTAGAAAACTGGCTCACCCACCAGCGTCTTCTATTAAATCCAAATAAAATAAAGCCGTTACTCTTTACCCCCACTAGTAAGGTTTCATTGTCATTACTTACCATAAAATCCAACAATGGAACTATATTTTTTCCCCAGAACCTACTACTAAGCTACTAGATGCATCAATCGACAACAATCTCAAGTTCAATGTTCACATCGACCGTACCATTAAGACAGTAATTATGAAACTTGGTTCTTTATACAAGATTAAACAATTCCTTACCCCATCTGCCAAGACTGTGATTGCCCAAACCCATTTACTTTCAACCCTGCTACATGCCTCTCCTATTTTTACAAATCTAAGTAAATCTGACCTAAATAAACTCACTAGCTGCTACAATAATACTGCCTGATTTGCCACAGGTTCACCATATAGACAACACCATTGTCTTAACCTCTAGGCTGGCTAAAACTACCAATCAATTAATCGTGGCACACAAAAGTTCTCCATCAACCAGAAAACACACCCATACTTAAAAATATGATCACCCCATACAGTAACCTAAAAACTCTCGACTCCAACAGAATGCCAATTCAAACTGTTAAAACCAACAACTTAGCTGGCGACTCTCTATTTGCTACCAACTATGTTGGCAAAATCTGGAACTTACTTCCTGCTGAACTCACTGCAGTCCCCTCTAACTCAATTAAAACCATCTCTTAAAAAACAAAAAAACACTTAATACATTGGCTATGCCCCTGTATAAACACCGACTACCTGACTAACCCTCTCTCTGTTTACTATGGATCTCTAAAACCTGGCCTCTTGTTGAAACTATCTTTACCATAACGGATACTTCAGCTGTTCCAGTGTAATGATTGTACTACTGAACTACAGGAGAACATACACAGCTGTGTACTACTAAAATTACTGTGTTTATGCATAAAAGTCTATCTGCTATATATTCTGGCATACCTGGAATAGTTTTTGTAAGTGTTCTTGCACAAAGTATATAATTGTTAATGTATGTAACTATCTTGTACAAATGTATACAATTGTCAATGTATGTAACTATCTTGTACAAATGTATACAATTGTCAAGTTACTCTTATCTGTATGCATCTATGCAGCTCTTCTCCCCGGGTATCTGCTGAAAAATGGACCAAAATCCAGTCCGACTCTCCTGGTTAACAAATGTAAAATAAATAAAATAATTGATACTGGTCTCACTGGTTCTGAGGAAGTTTACACTGAATGATGAAGTAGAAGAAAGCACAACCTATTTTTTTATATTGTCTTGAGCAACAAATGGCGTTATGCACTGGACTGTGACTACAATAAATCTGTGCAGTATTATCCATCAGATTTCTGACATACTTGAGCAGCATTTGCTCGTTTCAATGTCTATTACTACCTTTATCTACCTCCCCGACTTTTATTTAATATCATATATTTGGCTTTCTTATTATTAAAATAAAGTTTTAAAAAACGTCATTACTAAAAATATTAAAGGTAGTCCAAAACTCTGAAGCATCTACATCAAGTTGTCAGCAAACAGTATAATTGTGAAGGCACCGTTTCCTTCTAGTTCAACTTCTTTTAAATTCATTATTACCAAAGCCAGTAATTCTATTCCGAATGCAAATAATGGTAAAAATGAGCAGCCTTTCTTAATACCTCTTTTCATGTGTAAAAAAAAAAAATGATAAACAAGATCCTTTTGTTTTATCATCAAGATAAATATTTTAAGCAAGAGGGTAAAGCTTTGGGGGAAGTCATAATATTCAAGAAATATGAACAAATAATTCCAGCTAATTGTGTCAAATGTCCTTTCTGTGTCAAACCTGATTAAGATTAGTTCTTGTTTATCTGTACTCATGTCTATTATTGTTAATATTCTCTTAATGTCATCTTGTGTGTCTTTTGATGTAAAATAGTTCCTCCGCCTAAAGTTTCAGAGTTGCTGTAGTATATGTAAATGGTGTTGGAAAAGCATTTTACATTCAAAATATAAAATTTTTACTTTACTACTAAAATATGTTTGTTGTCGGTCATTAGGACTGAAGTCACTAAACTAACTTTCAGACTATTTTCTTCAGAAAAGTCATGCTAACACAAATCTTGTTATTTAAGATACTATTCTAAGAAGAATATTAAAAATATGTTACTATTTCGGAGCCTTTACTCCCCTGCTCCCACTGGTCAATCTATCTCATTCTCTCATACACACACATTTCACTTCAGAAAATGCATGCCAACACAAATCCTATTATTCAAGTATTTTTTATAACAATATTTAAAATATGTTCCTATTTTGAGTCTTTGTTCCCTTTTTACTTTTGGCTTTATCCAGACATCTTAAGCTAAGAGGGTGAGATGTACACAAGCCTCTTGAGAACTGCTGTTGCCAGTGCTCAATGACCTTCAGTCACACACACCTCGCTTTCATGCTTGCAAGAACAGATATGCTCACACACAGACAAACACACACACAGAACCGCTCACATGCGCACAGAAACAAACGCACACAGAGAAACATGCACGCACAGAGAAAAACACACACATGCAAAAGCACAGAGACAAGCAGACACAGAAACTTGTCCATAAAGACTTGAAGTAAAAAAAGTCATGGACATTCAGAAGCCCCTTAAGGGTCATTTGCATATATCCCATGGACCTCTATTCCAGGAGGTTTAAGTTATCACACAGTGAAAACTCTAGCTTAGCTAGGTTTTTCTTGTAGTTACTTCCTCAAGGTCACCAAAGCAATGGATGAGGGTAAAATGGTTCATAATGCCTAACTTGACGTGCCAAGGCATTTGGCACAACACCCCACTTGGGCACTGTTGACAAACTCAAGAGGTTAGGTATAAACACTTATGTCGCCCAATGGATATCCAGCTGGCTTACAGACAGCACCCAGAAAAGTAGAATTGGGAAGTTCAACTCTACAAAGTGGCCAGCCACAAGCAGAGTCACTCGGGGATCAGTGTTGGGACTACTCCTTTTTGGCATTTACTTCCCTGAAGTCAAGGCTAATGTCAAGGGGCTCAGGCTGACCAAATCTGCAGACAACTGCAAATCAGGAGCAGTCACAGAATCCCCCCCAGACACCAATGCTCTCCACAGGAAGGGCTGACACAAATAAACTTGTGTCAAAGTCATGGACAAAAACTATACGCCAAGAAATACATAACAGTATCCTTTAGGAAGGCATCCACCTCTGGTAAATATCATATTGACAACACATCCGTAAGAGTCAACAAAGCAGTCAGGAACTTGGGGGCACACAGAGACAGTAATCTAGCCTTTGACCATCATGTATCCTCATTAGTGAGGAAATAATACTATGTTGTGCAACTTAAAAACAAAAGGTATGGCATAGAGGTAATTGTTTCACTATAATCAGCATTCAGACCCATCAGTGAGTACAATGCCCCATTTGGTTTATACTTACCCAGACACATCCAACAACCAGAACATCCACAGAGATTACTCACTAAAATAATACAGGGCATAAGTAGCATGTCACTGCCTCATAGCCCTATCCCTGTATTTTCTCTCCTACAGGCTACTGAGGGGACATCTATACATGGCATAAAGGCATTGTCAGACCCCACCCTGATGGATCTCCTACATATCCACAAAACAAACAGCACCAAATTACCTATTATAAAGGCTTAATCCTTGCCTGTGATATAAACAGGACCTGCTGGAGAGACAGTTACATATCCCTGAAACTATCCTTCTCTGGGACAGGCTCCCCATCCATGTGAAGCAGACTTCCTCTCTAACCCAATTCAAGTGCAACTTGGATAATTAGAAGGGGAGCAGGAAATGCATCCCTGGTCCAGCACCTATAACTCTAATGGAAACAGGCAGCTAGTAAGTGGTTCATCTCCCAAGCCCCTCCTTACACTTATCAAGGGTGCCAGAACTTGTCAGAGATTTAGGTGGTCATCAGTCGAGTGCACAACTACAAACCTATATAAAGGACAAGAATTTTATGGTTTATTATCACATGCTTAGGACTCAGAACGTCAAACCAGATAGTTTGGCATTGTGAACTCCAACTCTCAAGAATGCCAAACACAGACATTGCCAAATTTCTAACTCCCCCTTAGAACCCATGTTAGTGCTTCATGTCTGGTGTGTAGATGTAGGGAGCTTAAAGAGATTCTAAGTGTTTAGTATTTTCAGCCTTCTGAAGAATTGCACTGCCTTATGCATCTCTGATTGTCATTGATCTTTCCGATGTAATATGCTGTTGTCAGCACTCTGGAAATGCCTGGATTGCTTAATGTTGATATGACTGTTAATGGAGCTTTTCTCCCCAGGCCTCCACTGAAAACGGGCTCTTCTTGGCCCAGTGGATCCCCAGTTATCAAACTGAAATAAATACATTTGTGTGAATGTCATTTTTTTGCAAGTGGTTGACCTTTTAGTATTAAATGGAACTTCACTACCAAGTGGTTGTTACTATTATCAATCTCGGTGGGGTACTTGGATTAGCAGGAATGTGTTTCCGTACTGACCTGTGACCTCCATCAATGCTGTAAGAAAATCCTTCTTGAAGACTTAGTAACTGTGGATTCCAAAAGTCGATCACATAATTTCTCTCTGACTTTTCCTACATTCCAAAAACTCAGGTTACATCTTCTCTATTTTAAAGTTTGAGTTTATGTAGCCAAGTATTTTGTTTCATAAGAAAGTCAGCCTGTAGTTCATCCTTCCATCTAAATTATTCAGCATTCCTCCACTTTTATTACTTAACTTCTCCTGCCTATTTGAAACCATCTTC